>NC_030388.2:22047210-22352761 GCF_001625215.2 Daucus carota subsp. sativus
TCCCCACGGCGTGTTCTAGATGATTGGACAGTGACGCTTAATACTTGCTCCCTTGAGGTCATGCGTTAGATTCCCTAGGCACTCCGGAAGTAAGTGGGTTACCATGTTCAGAGTATGAGTGTGCTAGTAGTCGAGGTGCGCTCGCAAGTTGGCCCGGACACCGGTTTAAAAAAATAATAATTTAAATTATGTCGAAGTAATAATAATAATAAAATCGTACTTTTATGTATTTCTATATTACAAATTAAAATAGTGACATCAAGCCTTTTCTCCAATATTTTCGGTCGCCTCACCCACCACACCAGCGTTGCCAAGCGGTCGTAACCTTGCACAGATCGGTAAACACAAATCACCAAATCAATTCTAATTAATTTCCTCAACATCCAAATATATTCATCATCTATACAACCATATAATTCATCTCGATGGAGAAGATTCCAGACAACTTCTCCACAACTTCACAACAAGCTACTCCGAGTTTTTCGGCTTCTTCCAGAGCTACAACAAACTCATCCCGATATCGAAACTCAAATTATGCAGCTAGTTATCAAACTAATCAATCGGATCCGCAGCAGCATCAACAAAGTAATCGATCGTATCCGCAACAACAGCAACAGAGTAATCGATCGTATCCGCAGCAACAGCAACAGAGTAATCGATCGTATCAGCTGCAACAGAGTAATCGATCGTATTCGCAAAGAGGAGCATATGCTCCTCAACAGCCTAGTTCCTCGTTTCGAAATAATTCTATTAATAGTCATAGAGACCAGAGTTCAAATGCCAATTACGCAGAAGAAGAGAAATTGAGAAGGGAGAATCGTTCTCAACGTTTTGAAAATCAACGTGGCAATCAGGCTAGAAATAATTATACTAGACCTAAAACTATTGGAGCTCGATTGTCTGCTGGAAGTAAGAGTTGTGAAGGAGGAAACAATACAGTTGTTAAAGATATTGACTTGGATTCTTTTACTGTTAAGGGAACCTGTCAGGAAGTCGAGAAATGCTATTTACGTCTTACCTCCGCACCTGATCCCGCCACTGTAATTTTATTCCAACTTTCCTTCTTTAACATATATAGTTTTTTTAATGAATTTGTTGATTACGAGATTAAAAGAATTTGTGTTATGTATTGCAATGTACTTTTCTATTTAATTGAATTATATGTTCACTTTAGGTGAGACCAGAAAAAGTGTTAGAAAAAGCTCTTCTCATGGTTCAGAAATCCCAGAAGAACTACCTTTACAAATGTGATCAGTTAAAATCTATCCGCCAAGATCTTACGGTACAGCGCATACGAAATGAGCTTACAGTTAAGGTACTACTCTGAATTTGAAGATATCTTGTGACCAGCATAAGATGATTGTTTTTTGTTATTTAATATTTGAATTTGGAAAGGTGAATTGATACATGTTCCAATTTTATTACTTGTCTCTTTGGGTAGCAAGCTTCTAATGTTATATTTTATTTTTAGAATAAATTCTGTGGCTATTATTTTGTCTCAGGTTTATGAAACTCATGCTAGATTAGCAATTGAAGTTGGCGACTTATCAGAGTATAATCAGGTTCGTCTGTAATATCTTCAGTTTCCATTTAGGACGTCTTCATTTAAGTAGCTGATTTCAGCTTGAAATTTCTACTTCTTGTCATGGTTCGTATATTTGATTTGGATATTGTTTAGGCCAAGCTTTGTTCCTAGAAATAGAATGGATTGGGTTTATTAGCTTTCTTTTAAAACCAGCAGGGATATGTTGTAGCTTGTCCACCAGTCTTATTAATCCTAAGTTCTGGCTTATTGAAAGGTAAAAATAATCGTATCAAAATGTGTGTGTGTGTGTGTGTGTGTGTGTGTGTGTGTGTTCATGACAATGATGGGATCAGGCTTGTAGTTGCGACATTAGGCATGTCATCATTAACTTGTTATATCATCAATGATGTCATATAAATGGATACTAACTCAGGAGCTTCAACGATTGATAGCAATGCATGTCTTTAGCTAACATTCACTCATCTCTGTGCGTAGGTTTCAGCCTCCTTTAGTTTCTTTGGTTCATGAATATCGTAGTCTTTGATTTTTCAAATCACTCCAATTATGAATGAAGTTGATTTAATATTGTCTTCTCTGATCTTTACCATCTTTATTCTTCTTTCACTTTGTTATACATGAAGGTGATATATAATGGGGGTGAAGGCCATTTTTAACTGTTTTCTAAATAAAGATAAAAAAAATAACTATTTTTAATATTCGGGTTAAATATAACTGTTTGAGTGCACATATGGTAATAATGGAACACTAGTATGCGTCACTTAGAAAATAAAGGAGATATGCATAAAGAAGATTTTATTTTATTTTATTTTATTTACTTTTGGTTTACTGAATAGGCATTCCTAATGTGGGAATCATGGCCATATATATGTATTCTTTGTATTAAAGCTATGGAGGCATTTCTTTTTTATTGAATGCTCCTTTTTAAGATATCTTATTGATTTTATTCATCATTTTTGGTGGCCCTGTTTACAATGAATGCTAATGTAATATTATGTTCACAAGAATTTTAATCCTGACAGGTAGAAGACGCCAGTTTTGCATTCTTAGATTTGCTTTTTTGACACTATTCCATTATAGAGCAAGAAATTGATTGTGTTTAGTAAGTTGTATACATACACATAGTATGTAAGATATTCATAAATGATACACATATCTGGGTAATGGGATCCAAAGGGTAAAAATGACCAACTTCCGGAGAATCAAAAAAGTATGGGCAGTTGTCAGTCGATATGAGTTATAATTGTCATTTTTCTATATAATGTAAATTTCATCCTCTGCGCTACACAATCAGCTTCAATAGGTTTGGTTCCTGTTTCAGCTATCACTTGATAGCATAAATATAATAAATTTACTTGAAATACTAATTTGAATGAAATATCTAAACTTGAGCTAGCAAGAAACATTCTCTGCAGATCAGATTAGTAGTTTGCTGTAGTAACTTGCCTTTTAGATGTGTAATTTAGTATGTAAATTTCTTTTGTCTTTCCTGACTTGAAATATAGTTTTTTTAATCAGCTAATTGTTATTATAGTTGACCTTTGATCTCTTCTGCAGTGCCAATCTCAATTGCAAGAACTTTATGCAGAAGGACACAAGGGATGTGATATGGAATTTTCGGCTTACAATCTACTTTCTGTAATTCTACACTCTAATAATAATAGGGACCTCTTGTCAGCCATGTCAAGGTTAGTAGTATGCACCAAAGGACAGATAGTGTGATCACCACTACTCATATCTTGTATGTCAAGAAATTGCCAGTAATTTACTGCTTCTCATCTCCATTTTCACTTTCTTCAGAATATGTCTTTTGTCTCCTTTCATTCTTTAAGTAATGATAATTTAGAATCGCTGAATCTAAATGTGGGAATTGTATATAAATCTATAACTTTCTTTTTATTTTACTTTTGTGCGCTAAGGAGGGAAATTGTACATAAATTTGTATATTAATTTCGAACGAGTAAAATTCTACCTGGGAAGACAGACAGTTGCATGAAACAAAATCAGTCACTGAGTCACAGAATAAAGCTCTATGTTCCCTTGCCCATGTTTGTTTCATGTGATAATCCACCTAGTAAGAAGTGATATTTAGGTTAATTCAAAACACCCCCGTATCAGATATCACGATGCTCTTGCCGTATATTTGGGTAGCCTCATTAGCGTAACTTGAAATTTTTTGGGAACTAATACTATGATTTGGTGGTAAGTAGCTACTTGAACAAAAGCAAAGTATTGATGTTTATAGCCACTTCAACAAAAATAAAACCCAAATTTATATTATTTAGATAATTAAGTATTCTTGAACTTGTTAAGCATAAAGTCTTAGTTGTGCTATTGGCCTTAATCATGCATAAATTAAATATATATTTAAAATATTTTTATATATGTCATATTCTACAATGTACACGTTCCATGCTTCTTTGTGAATGCATACCACAAACTTATTTGCTTATTTATACTACTTCTAGTCGTTGAGCTATCGTAGACTAAATTTTAATCACTTTTTAGTTCATTTCTATGGAATTAATAATTCCTAGGTCCTAGGGAGAGGGGAAGATTAATAGGCCATCCAAAAAGAACAAGAACGTGATAGAAAATAGTTGATTTAATAAAGATTTAAGTATGACTGTGCAATACTCCAGTGATTATAATTCTCACTAAAAAGGGAACTTATGTATATGACTCATTGACTCTTGAGCATACAAGCAGATGATGGCCAAAGATTCCAAAAGAGTCATATAACAAATTCAATTAAAAAACGCCTGAGACTTTCCTATTACTACAAAGATAACCAAACCAAACCAAACATACTCAGTATATCCCGCTTAGAGCAGGGTCTGAGGAGGGTAAGATGTACGCAGCCTTGCCCTTGCCCTTAAAGCAGAGAGGTTGTTTCCGTGAAGACCCCCGGCTTAGTGCACCATAAATAATATAGTGTGTGATATAATATTAATATACCTTAGCCCATGGCCTTCTTCACATGGGACTTACCTAAACAGTTCCCGTTTGTCGATGATGGGTGACAATGATCTGAAACGGAGATATCAAACTGGATAAGAACTGCCACTATTTGCACACTTTTTTGAATTAACTTGATTTCTTCTTGTGTAATCCATCTATGTCGGTTCTGCTAAACCTTATCAAATCCTTCAACGAACCAACATCCGAGATAATCCATTAGTACGCACTAAACCTTATCAAATCCTTCGACGAACCAACATCCGTGATGATCCATCTTACCAAATCCTTCGACGAACCAACATCCGTGATGATCCATTAGTACGCACTAAACCTTACCAAATTCTTCGACTCACCAAGATCCGTGATGATCCATTAATACGCACCAGTTAATGTAGATACAATGTTTGTGTCTATATCAGACGAATCGTAGAGAAGGAATCCTTGCGATGAAAACCGACTACAGGAGTTGCTTGAAGAAGAAAGACAACAGAAAATTATCCAGAAATTTGGCATATTCAAATCGCGTACACTGCTAAATTGTAGGGAGACACGCTAAATTGTTGGGAGAGATAGATAACTGACAGAGCAGAGTAAATCAGTGTTCAAACCCGGATGGTGGATTAAGATCATCGATCAGAATATGTAGTGATAATAAAAGTCGGAAAAGAATAGAGAATAGAAATTCATGTCGTGAAATTGATTACTATGTCCAAATATCTGGCAAGTCTTTCTGGTTATATGAATAACCTTCTTTCCGTTAGTATGGTTTGTGAGTGCAATGGTGATCGCATTATGCTTTTGTTGTCGCTTACAAATTGTCATGTCCCATTATTCTTAACGAATTTGCTCACTTCTCTGTTTTCAATTTGTTTGTTCAGTGTTCTATTACATGCTTTTTATGTAGAAAGTTCATGTATAATGGCATGTTATTTCATTTTCAGGTTGTCAGTTGATGCCAGAATAGACGGGGCTGTAAAGCATGCTCTTGCAGTGCGCCAAGCTGTCACTTTTGAAAATTATGTATTGTTCTTCAGGCTGTATAAGAAGGCTCCTAATTTGAACACATTCCTCATGGGTTGGCCTCTGCCTATAGTGAATATATAATCTTTTTACTGTTGTCACATTTATTTATCTAAAATTTTCTTATTGCAGATCTGTATGTAGAAAAAATGCGTTATACCGCAGTTAAATGTATTTCCCGTTCATATCGTCCTACGCTTCCTGTTGCATATATTGCTCAGCTTCTAGGCTTTAGTAGTGTTGTGCTCCCGACTGAACCAAGTGATGAGAAGGACACTGATGGACTAGAGGAGTGTGCGGAATGGTTGAAGGCCCACGGTGCATGTCTTATTATAGATAATGCTGGCAAGGTGCTACTTGACTCAAAGGTATTTGATGACATACAAGCTGGAACCTTGAATTGCCTTGAAATGAGCATTACTAGAAATGCAGTTTGCACTTTAGTTTCCATGTGAAGTTTATGGTTCTCTTCACATGCAACATACCACAGACTCATGCCAAGCTCGTTCTTTCTTTTCTGATTTGTTTTGCACAGAATCAAACAATTAGAGACTAACCTCAAAAAATGCTTCCATCTGTTCTATTATGTGCAGGCTTCAACAACTAGTCTCTTTATGCCAAAACCAGAAGTTGATGTTGCTCACGGAGATGCCACTCTTTCTGTTAATGATTTTTTGACTAGGGCTCCCTCATAAACAAAGTGATTATGTTTTAAACAATTGAAAATCTCCGGAAGAATGTGGGTCATGCTGGTCTAACCGTAGCAACATCTGAACAGAAGAAGTTTTCAGCATCAAGTTGTTATTATCAGGGCTCTTAAATTGTAAGAATCTTGGGAACTTTTATTCTTTTAAAAGATGACAGTATAAGTATAGTAAGAGGACATGCATGTTTGTACAAGGAGCATAGTGAGGCAAGGTTACGATTGGAGGAGAAACAAGTGCTCCTAAAGCCAGAGTTTGATGAATTAAAGGCTTGAGCAGATACGTGGGTCAAAATCGAGCTGGCGATGGCCAAGGATGGCACCACTAAAACTTTTAAAGAGCATGTTCCAGCATAAATTATGCCAATATTGGAGACCGGAGTTGATGGATGAATCTTTGCAGAGCATTCCAGTGAGCTTAAGGAAGTTTGTACATATGTGACCCCCTCAAACTCCCAGCCTCAGGCTAAATGTTCCAAGAAACATTCATTCCTTACATTATCCTCACAAAGTTTATGCGAATAATTGCACCGACATGTCAAGGTATTTTCACTTTGTGATCTGTTGGATTCTTACAATTTTTAGTTTTATTGAGTACTTTTTAGGCAATAAGGCTGAAGCATTTAATTGATTTTATTTTTTTATGTGTTTGTCGTGCTTGCAATTTTTCTTTTTGTTATATATATATATATATAGGCCAACATTCCATCTTTAGTAAACCTTAAACCTCAACTATTAGTTTATCCTGCAAAACCATATCCTTGATACGAGCGTTGTTTTTTGTCTGTCTGTGTGCATAGGTCCGAACTTCATAAGAAGCTTTAAACAATATTGAGGTTGGTTAGCATCATGTTAAGTCTTTCCCCGGTGAGTTTAGACAGTGAATTGAGGGAACATTTTTCTCTTATTCCTGAGATTTCCACTGTAGGAATAATTTATGTATTCAGTCCTCAGCTTCTGTGAACACCAGGGTAGTAACCAAGCTGAGCCGAATCGAATACTTTCAAGCTCTGAGATCGAGTTTGACTAAATATGTTGATCGTAGGGGATGAAGGCTGCCGAAAATGGAAGGCAGGAGTTTGAGGGGGGATTGATTGTAGCAGAGTGGTCGAGTCAGTTGTAGTACGACTTTTCATTTCGAGTGGCGGAGGTTTTGAGTATTGATGGCGGGTTGAAAGAGGTCGGGGTTTGGTGCGGATGTAGTTAGTGTATAGATGACGATGGCGGAGGTTTTGAGTATTGATGGCGGGTTGAAAGAGGTTGGGATTCGGTGCGAATGTAGTTAGTGTATAGATGACGGTTAAAAGAGGTGGACTTGGGGAGGACAGTGGCAAGGTCGCTGAATTGGGGTTGCAAAGTGCAAGGCAAGGGAGAGGTAGAGGCGGCGAAGGTGACGGAGGAGGTGGTGACAGAGGTAGAGGTAGAGAAATTTCCGATATTCGAGCTGGGTTTTTCGTATGTAGGATAGATAATGTAGTAAAATAAGGCTAAATATATATCAACAGTGGTGAGTGAAGTACTATTTCTTTTATCTCTCAATTCTTTATATTGAAAATAGAGGATTCTGACACATTTTAATATTTATATAAAATATAATTTTATAATACTTCCTTACTATATATGTAAAATATGATTTTATAATATGCATGAAGTATCCTCTTGTACCCCTTTATTGTGGATTATCATCATGATACCAGTCCAGAGTGGGCAGCAGCAGTGATGTGTCATCCTAATATTCGCATGACGTTGGAACATCCGGAGGATATACATGACAACTTTTATTGAATAAGCCAAGCTAGTTTTGTCGTGTTTTTTTTTTGACAAACAAAATTTTTTATTAATACGAAGCACAAATCCAACTGGGACAAACTCCCGAACTGTCAACTACTATCTGATTGTGAAACAAAGAACAAACTAAACAAATAGTCGTTTTGTTTTAAGATCGCTTGACAAATAGAATATTCAAATTCTTTGATCTAAAAAGTATTACAATGATATCTCGAGCAATCTAACCTACATCAGTAATAAAACTAGTGGTATCGCAATTGACCTTTACTAGTGGTATCGCAATTGACCTTCACATAAGCATCATCTGTAGCCCAATGTTCAACTGATCCTGGAGCACCAAACGTCCCAAAAACATGAACAATTATTTGTTGTGAAAGGAGCTCTTGCAGTATCCACCGTTCCGAAATCGATGCGAGTCTTACCGATCTCCCAAAATACCGTATAAATCCTTTTTAGATTGATAATCGAACGACAGATCAAAAAACATAAAAATACGAAAACATAACAAACTGACATCCCAAAAAAGATGGGCACACACTCACATCCCACAAAGATGGGCACACAACCTTGATAACAAGGTACTCCAACAAGATTAGATCTTAGTTTTATTGAAAAACTAGTAAAATAATAGAGGGGATGAGAGAGCGAAGAGGTTAATTGATGAGAAGATGAAGATATGAATGACGGAGAAGTGACGGCTGAAACCCTAATACGGGAATCAACTCTCAAAACGAGAGAGAAAAGAAAACCCTAATTTTGTCGTGTTTTAATGTTCAAGAGAAGTGAAAAAATAAAAGAAGATAATATATTGTCGTTTAATAACAGTAGGTGCACGGTTTAGTTAGTTATCAAGGCTTTGTTTATGAAATGGAGCGGAGAAAGAATGAAATTTAATGGAGGGAGAATGAAATAAAATTTATATTATAAATGATGATGGCTAATAACAAATGCATATTTTTATCATTTTTAATCATCTCATTTTGAATTATGTGGTTAAAAATTTGAAAGGATCGATAATTTCACCTCTTTATCATGTTTTCTTACAATTTTTAATATAAAAATTATAGGGTTAATTATCAAACTCATCACTGAAGTGGACAAATGATATCAACTTCATCACTGATCTCCACGGGGTCTCAAGTTGCTCACTAAACTCGCTTAATGTTATCAAACTCATCACTGCCGTTAAAAAAGTAACGGAACACATTAATAAAAAAGACTGAAGAAAAACAAATGAAAGAAAATAAAAAAAGTAGAAAATAAAAATACCACATAATTTGAAGTTTATCTGGAAATAAAGCATGCAAACTTTTTATTAAATTGATTTTAGGATATAATTATCTAAATAAACGTAGCGAACTAAATTTTAATATATAATTAACTAAACAATTAAGATTAACTTTTATGTTTTTTATTACATTATAATTATTTTTGAATAATATTGAAATGTTTTCTCTTTTAATAAATTTTATTTATGTGAATATTATTGTTGGCAAAAAAATATTTTCAAATTTTTTTTATATCATCAACTTTTTAAAAATTTTAAGAAATATCTAGAGATTAAACATAAAGAAATTCATTTTGATTTTTAACACTTCTATTTCTTTTGGAGTTTCTTGTACCAAACAAAAACATGAAAATAAATATATGTAAATTTAACATATAAAGCAACACACATTGTCCAAAATCTTCAAAAACAACACATAATGTTTAAAAATATTTTTTTGCCAAAAATAATATTCACATAAATAAAATTTATTAAAAGAGAAAACATTTCAATATTATTCAAAAAAAATTATAATCTAATAAAAAACATAAAAGTTAATCTTAATTGTTTAGTTAATTATATATTAAAATTTAGTTCCATACATTTATTTAGATAATTATATCCTAAAATCAATTTAAAAAAAAATTTGCATACTTTATTTTCATATAAACTTCAAATTATGTGGCATTTCTATTTTCTACTTTTTTTTTATTTTCTTTCATTTGTTTTTCTTCAGTCTTTTTTATTAATGTGTCACGTCTCACTCCGTCTAACCTCCGTTACTTTTTTTAACGGCAGTGATGAGTTTGATACCATTAAGCGAGTTTAGTGAGCAACTTGAGACCCATGGAGATCAGTGATTAAGTTGATACCATTTGTCCACTTCAGTGATGAGTTTGATAATTAACCCAAAAATTATAGATGCATTCTTTTTTGATTATAATTTCCTCATGCATTCTACTTTCTTCATAAAAGTCTTTTATGATTTTTTTGACCATGTGAACGCAATCTAAAAAGAAAAATGTTAGTTATCTCAAAATATTATCTCAAATTTTTTCACTAAATGAAGTGTCGAATTCTGATTGGCCGCCTTCACTTCAATAATAATGAGACCCCCTTGCATATGTATCAATCACGCAATCATAATTTTCCATTTGTCTACCTCATCATTTGTTAAAAGTTTTGGGAAATTTTTAAGGAGTATGTAGCATTACCCATCTAAAAATTACTGTTTTGTTTGGGTTTAGATGTTCTTTTTAAGGAAAAATGTTTCACATTAATTGCCACGAACTTTTAATGCAACGTAATTATCATTTACTCCTTCTGTTAAGATATAATAGCCGTTTCACTTTTTTCCACGTACTTTTATGATTTTGACCGTACACTTGCAAATATTTTTGAAATTTTCTTTTTGTAAATAAAGTCATATTTTTATTCACAAAAAGAAATTTTAAAAATAATATTTACAAATATACAGCCAAAACTTCTAAAACTACGTGAAAAAGAGTGACTATTATATCATAATATAGGGAGTATATTTTTAAAAGTTAGCATTATATTTCATATTTTTAACTTATATTTCAAAAATATATAGTCAATTCAATAAATATGTTATTAAATGAATTTTTTTACAAAATGAACTTTGTTGATGAGCGTAATTTTTCAAATGTTAATATATTTAATAATTTTAACATACATAATAATTTTTAAAATAAACACATAATTTGAAGCGGAGGAAGTCGAGATCATTACAACGACCAAGCTTGTGTTGTAAATTAAAGAGTCTAGAATTCGGATGCTAATCAAGCTCCTGTAATTGCGTCTTTACTGTCTTTTGAGTAGCAAGTAATAAACATTAATCGGGAGGCCTGATTAAACGATTATGTAATCTGTTTTCTTTCACACAAGGAAGTTAAAAAAATCAATTTTTCATGGCTCCAATTAAACGTTGCAATAACGCATCGTGTTCATTATGTGATTTACAGATTTTCCATTGCTGTTTGTATCCGTATTGATTTGTGATATTTGGGTCTTATTTTCTGGTGATATATAGTTGTCACTTGAGAAAAATATATGATTTTATTCACCGGATATTCTAAATAT
This sequence comes from Daucus carota subsp. sativus, assembly GCF_001625215.2. Lineage (NCBI taxonomy): Eukaryota > Viridiplantae > Streptophyta > Magnoliopsida > Apiales > Apiaceae > Daucus > Daucus carota. Next base: position 22,058,596 of record NC_030388.2, read on the forward strand.
TTTGAACACTATTAAAAGGTAGGAATAGGCTGTGCGATTCATTTCTTCTACGAGTTTATATTTCGTGTGATCTGTGTACTGAATTCATTAAAAATGGTAATTTTTTGTTATAATTAATATATACAAAGTCTTTGCCGTTTTGAACATGTAAGTTGGAGTGTACTGATGGCCTATTTTCGTAAATATTTGTTTTTTTAGCTTTTTTCATTAAAAAAAATAGATCAGTTAGTTATGTTATCAATACATCTTAAATTGCATGTTCAAAATGAACGAGGTAATATAATTTGAAACGGAGAAAATATATGATCCAACAGTTCCGGTAGTTGAAAGATGAAATCCAAGAGGTCCATATCTCCTGAAATTAATTGCCAACTCCATTTCATCAAATAGACGACTGGTAAGAACTTGATAGACATAGTTGAATGTATGGATCAAACTTAAGATCCGAGCAGAATATACCGCTACTAGTATTTAAGTTTGTAATTAAAGCATAAACATGCATGTGAATAATACATGCAAGTTGAAAAGCTGGCTAATTTGAGTCCAACTAGTTGATTTGGATACTTTTATTGTATTCAAGACGATGACTTGTAGTTTTACTTAACATGGAAGATTTAGTCCGAAACGAGTGAAATCATTAATGATAATATGGTCTATGGTCTTTATCAGTCAAGTAATTATTGGAGTATATCGATTAATTAACTAAATGAACTTATAGTAATCACACAATGATTAAAATAAACGTGTAAAGGCTTCAGAAAATTATCTTTTGAAACGATGAGACTTGCACCCTTTTTTCTGCTTTGCGAATACGATTGCAATTACAGGTTACAATCAGTGAATAAATTTTTACTCCGTTTGTCCCAAAATAGTTGTCACATTTGATTTTGTACTGGTCAAATTGACTAAAGTTTTACTGAAATTTATTATTATTTTTATCAATTGACAAAATAAAAAAAATATGTCGCTAAAAATAACTTTTAATCTACTTTAAGATGTAATTTTCAGTTTTTTAAATAATGAGTGATTGACTTATAATCATTGGTCAAAATTTAGTCAATTTGACCAATAAAAATATAAATGTGACAAATATTCTGGAACGGAGGGAGGAGTACAGTGGTATATTTTTAATTGAATACAGTTACATACTACTAGCTTTATTATATAAACTAGTTGAGAAACCGCGCGTTGCGGCGGCCTATAAAAATTTTATTAATGATTCAATATTAATATTAATAGAATAAAATAATTTTGTGGCTGTTTATAAAAAGTATATTAATGTTTCAAAGTTAATATTTGTAGGATAAAATAAATTTATATTATAAAAATCTTGATATAATACCAATACTAATATATAAAATTGCGAAATTGGATTATAGTTCATGGTGAAAAATTGAAAATAAATTTATTCACGTAATTAACGATTTAAAGCATGACGAATCTTAATTATTTTTTTTGAAAAGTAATCATGTTCTTGCATTGTCACCTTCCTTCAATTTTTTTAGATTTTTTTTTTTGAAAAGGAAAATAAATTTCCATTGATATTAAATATCGAAAATACAATGTCCAACGGAACAGAGTTTCTATCATCCACAAAAGTATATCATCTAACCGAAGAGTAAGCAAGTACTCCCGGAGGTTTAGACGATATTGTCTTTAATGTCTGAAAAGAAAACCCACAATTTGAGCCTCGTTAAAACCTTCCTAAAAGTTGCTTAAACTTTCCTAAAAGAAAACCCACAATTTTTTTAGATTGATTGTGCACAAAAACATGTAATTTAAATCTGTGAGATAGCGGTCTATAACTACCTTCCTAAAAGTTGCTTGAACGGAGCAAACATATAATGCATGAATAATTTTTCCTCTATACAAAGTAAATCATATAAAAATTAACAACAACAAACATGTCCGATGAACAAAACAAATATTATAAAAGAATAACCAACAAACATACATCAGTAATAGTTTATTTTGTTGATATCAACCATCAATATGATGTCAAGACTATATTCTTTCCTGTGTTTGGATTTGTGGACTCCAATATAACGGTCTATAACTACCTTTGTTTTTTTAATACTGTACAAACAGCCTTCACTTATCGTTGCAGAAGAACGGCACCTCCGAGTTAGAAATCGAGTAAGAGAAAGATAGTTCTAATTTTTGATATTTTTCATCCAAAAATTTCAGAAAATTAGAAAAATAGAACGAAGCGATGTGAGAGGCGCCACCTACACGCCCCTCGCTTCTCCTTTAAAACTCGAGTAAGAGAACTATCACCAGAAAGAGGTAGATTTGTGGTATTGAGAGAGGAGGTTGTGTTTAGATGATCCAAAACCCTACGATCTATACGGGTATTTATAGGTGCGGATAGACTTGTTTGCTACTCTTTCCCATAATTAAATAATCTGAACAAAATCAGAATAAAATTTTCAAGCTACTGTATTCCATAAATAATCTGTATTTCCCATAATTAAATAATCTGAAATAGAATTTGATTAAAACTTTCAAGTTACTATATTCCATAAATAATCTGAAACAAAATCAGATTCTGATACTTGCTTCTAATATACCTGAAACGAAAAAAGATAGTTCTAATTTTTGATATTTTTCATTCAAAAGCGATGTGAGAGGCGCCACCTAGACGCCCCTCGCTTCTCCTTTATATAAGTATATTGATTTAACGGAATATCCATCATGCACACCGTATAAGCCGAATTTGTCATAATTGTGTCAATTATATGCTCCGATTCCAGAAGGAGAAATCGTGTTTAGCGATAGCGATGTAGACAACTCCCAAGTCCCAATATGAAATTAATGAAGTGTTTATACGGTGGATGAATGTGTGCCCATATAATTGTGCTGCTTTGGAATTCAACGGAGAGCAGTATCGCCGCCGCACATTTATTACGCCAACGCTCTAATCCTACTTGTGCTATATTAGCACTGCTATTCTTCAACACTTCTTTACACTTGTTACAACTTACAAGTTGCAATACCGTAAGCAGTAGTTTTTCGAAAATATTAATACGAATTCTTCAGCGTGTTTCGACAATGAAGCCGTCTGGATTAATTTAAAAAAATGACTTATTATTTAAATTGAAAAAGTGGAGTACAAATTAGAAGTAAATAAGTTAATAAAGTGTTTGGAAGAGAAGCAGAAACTCTGAAAGAAAAATTAGCATTCTCAGCGCTTTTCAAAGTCTTCTACTTATTTACACAAACGGGTCAAGAAAAATTGAAACGGGAAGCACCTTCGGCTTCTGCTAGCCAAACATACACAATAATTTCGAAGACTCTCATGTCATCAAATATTGTTAGCCTAGCCTTCTGTATACATAAAAAATTTTATCAACAAAAATAAGTCATCTAAAAAATAAATTATTAATGTAGTCCATGAGCATAATTGAATAATTGAAAATTTTGTTTTAACACACATCAAAAAAAACTTACATTTATAAACTAAATCAAAGAACATGCGGTATAATCCGACATGCCAAGTGTTAATTAGAATCATACGACCGGGGTTGACTTGACAAAATCTCGGAGCACAATTTTTTTATATATAATTATGAAAAATATTATATTTTCTTCATTTTTTAATAAATTTATTATTTTTTAAAAAAAATCTAAAAAAATCGTCTTCAACTAAAAACAACTAACCGAATGCATTCTAGAGTAATTTTTTTTCAAAAAAAGTTCGAGTTGCTTACGATTCATGTTTTTTTATTGCATCTAGTTGTATTTGGTTGAAACACATAAATCTGTATAAAAACAAAAGGTTTAGAAAATAGTATTTTATAAAAATGATGAAATACGATTATATTTCTTTACTTGCGCGTGTATGGACAATGCGTGTGGCATATGGTGCGAGCCATTCTCAGTTTTTCTGGATATACGTTTACTTGCAAGAAACCTGCATTTAAATTATTTATCGAATACCGACCATATCGTTAACTTTCGCTTATTAACATGACTTATGTTCTTTCAAAAAAAAAAATGACTTATGTGTGAGTACTCTAGACTCCCTCTGATCTTTCTTTTTAACGTTCACGTTTGATTTCTGAAGCAAATTTTGCATATTGCGGACGTCATTTGCTTTGCAAGTTTGTACCGAGACGTGTCTGGAGCACTATTTTTAGAAAAATGTTATTTTCGGAGCAACATATTTAGTCCAGAGCATATTTAATTCTTAGCCCTTCTTGCATCTTCACAAATCATACACTTTCAATACTAATTCTTGCAAATTGTTCTGGAAATTAAAAAATTGACTTGGATATAATATTTTCCTATTTTTATTCTTATTTCTTTTACTCTAAGTTAGGAGATTGAAAATAAATTTATTAGAGTTGCTCAGTTGTCTCAAATCTGAATGACTTTGAAATTTGAAAACTAAACCAAACGCCACATATACTACAAAGAAGAAATTTTTATTTAAATTGCAGTTGTTAAGAAATTACTTTCACCTACTTCACTGTCTAACGAATAGTACTACTGTACTTATTCATTAAAGTTTGCAGGTCAAAAGACTCAAAACACGTAAACACAATAATAACTTGCTTCAGAACCATCCCTGTCAAATAGTTTTACACGATCTTATCAGATTTATTGCATAAATCTTGCCCACAAAAAATTCAAGGAAATGGAACTTACACCGTGTATGTAATATAATAAATCGGAATATTTAGTGTGTGTGCATATGAGCACACGCTAGTTATCATTTTTGAGTTAGATGATGAAATTTTATTAGCTTTAATCTAAGCTAATAATCTATTAGTAATGATGCTCCGGACAATACATAATAATCTCTACTGAAAAAAAATTATTCATCTAAAAAAACATTTAGTGTGTGCCTATATACACACACAATAAATATCTATAATAGATAAGTTCTGCTCGAACTATTTGGATTCAAATTCTGCTATGTATTTAAATTCAGATTCAAGTACGTAAAATTTACATACATCATGTGCTAGTAGCATTCTTATTGCATATGCCATAAAGTAATATAAATAACAAAATTATATTTATCTACACTTACCTGTATTTGCAACAGTTTTGCACCTACCTTTGAATCCAACTATAATAAACTAGCAAAAACTTACATTTTAATTCAAATAAAAATTAAGATAAAATCCACACATTTCTTCCCGCCACATAAACTTTGGTTTCACACAACCAACCAACTTTTACTTGCATTTTTATTCTTCTTATCAGTTCCTTTTGTTTTTACTTCCCAGTAACAAACTAAAGTAAAATAAAATCCTAAACAGAAATCCCCAGGCCACAGTCACAAACAAGCAATTCCACTTGCTTAAATCCGTAACGCCTTGCTGCTTCAGTATATCTGCTCCGGTTGTTAAGCACGTCGTCGCGCTCAGTGGCACGCCAAGCGTCTTGCTCATTCCCTCCAGCAGCTTCACCTTCAATGCATCAGGCACAGCACCTAAGGGTGAATTGTCGAATATTTGAATTCCACGGACAAAGCATTTGTTAGGATCTTCAAACTCGTTCTGTAACACTGCCTCAAACGGATACTTAATTAGCGAAATATAGTGAAACCAAATCCAGTAATCAGGAATTCTGTTCCGCGTGATGAAGAATCCGCTGAACAGAAGAAAGTAGGCTAGGATCGCAACCACAATTGTGTAACCAAGCATCACACTAGGCACAACTCCTGATAGAAATGTCACGAAAGAACTCCCTGCCCAAAACGAGGCTAACATAATTAGGAAATAGTATAGGAAGCCTGATAATCCACCGTCGAGTCCCACTGCCCAAAATGTGAGAGTTGCAAACAAGGCCGCGAGGAAAATCAGCGTAGGAAACACAACCATGGCATGAGAAATAACATAAGAGGACCGTCGATAAGCATTATAAGCAGTTTCACGCATAAATATGTAACGCTCTTGAAGAAACACGGGTAATGCATCTGCACAAGTATAGAAAGTAGTCGACATAGCAAACGCGAAGAATCCAAGCCTTTCCTGGATGCCTTTGGGCGTGTTATCCAAATTCCAGAAAATTGAGGCTAAGATAAAGCCTGTAGTCATGACAGTACCGACTCGAATTCCAAACAGCTCAGGCATTCTCCGGGAATTAGTAATCGAACGTCTTGATAAAACCGCGATTTCGTTCCAAATCGGATTGGCGAATTTAGGCACCATAGATGCGCGAGTCACATCGCTGCTCACAGCTCCGGAGACTAATTTTCCACGCGAGATACTCGCGCTTATCGCTTCTTTGAGTGATAAATTGTGTAAAGGACTAGGACTATTGAGGTAAGAAGCCGTGTTTCGACGACTGCTTTTCATATTCTGCCAAGTTTTGTTGAACTCCACCAGGCTTTTAGTCCCTCCAGGAGTGGCCTCGAGCTCACGGATCCGATCCAGCGCGAATTCAGTCCTGTTTTCATTTTCAGGCATCGGAACGCCAAAATCAGAGAAATACAGAGGCAAATTCGCTGGAGATCCGCTGTATACAGTCTGTCCGCGAGACAGAAACAGCAAGCGATCCAGCAATCCGAGTATTCGATAACTCGGCTGGTGTACGGACATTATGACAATGCTTCCACTTTTCGCAATTCTCTGCAACACTTTCACCACCATATAAGCACTTGTTGAGTCAAGTCCTGAAGTCGGCTCATCGAGAAAAAGCAGGATCGGATCATGAATAATATCGGTTCCTATCGAGACACGACGTCGTTCGCCTCCAGAAACTCCGCGGTGGCCTTCGTCTCCAATTACAGTATTCGCAGCGTTTCGGAGACCTAACTGATCAATCAGAGTCTGCACTCTGAGCTGCTTCTTCGACTTGGAAAGAGCTCTCGGGAGACGAAACTCAGCTGCGTACATCAGAGTTTCTTCAACCGTAAGCATCGGAAACAACAAATCATCTTGCATTACATAAGCCGAAATGACTTTGAGCAGCCGCGACTCGAACTGTTCTCCATTGAGCGAAACCGTTCCTTTCAAGCTCCCTTTCGCAATTCTATTCGCCAAAGCATCAATCAGCGTTGATTTTCCAGATCCGGAGGCTCCGAGAACCGCGAGCACTTCTCCGTCCCGAGCCTCCCCTGATATGTTATCGAGAAGCGTCTTGCTTCTCGAAAACATATTTTCTGTTGCGAAAGGTTCGGCTGGTGCAGCCGAACCCGCAACACTCCTTTTACCGCCTCCGCATAAATTTGAAAACGTCAACTTACGTCGAACTTTCACACTATACGTAAGATTACTGAACGACAGCACGAACGGCACGGAGCGAGGCTCCGTGCCCATCGCGCTGCTCATATCCACGGCCTGATGAACCGGAGTCTCGTCTCCAGTAACTTCCTTTCTCACATCGCCGACGCACTTAAGTAACTGCCCCAGCGTCGGCGAAGCCGAATCAAAACGCTCAATATCTTGCTGATCATCCGGCGATGAATTTTCATCAACCACACGAGACATAATTAACCGACAGAAAAAACTTTGACCTAGAGAGGACGAAATATCACCGCGGGAATTGAGGAGGTCCGTATAAAACGACGACGCATGAGGGTGAATAAATAGGGTGGTTTATAAGTAGGTAAGGAGGGAGGAGTGAATGAAGAAGCTTTAAAATCCCATAATGCTTGTAGAGATGTACAAGTAGATGTGAGTTTATATATAGAAGTTAAGCATAGATTTAAGAGCAAAATGTTTGAATAAGGAGGAGGTGTGAATGGCGTGGTGTGTGCGAAATTAATACTTATAAGTTGAGTTGGGTGGCGAATGGAAAAAGAAAAATCACTCCATATGCATGGAATGTGGTAGGGGGGGACAAATTGTGTGTGGTAACCTACATCTGCTCGTAATATATAAATGAGCACGTTAGTTCTTTTCTTGTGATTTCCAAAGGGAGGGAAGCGGCTCGTTGGGAGATGCGCGTGGAGAGTGGCTTCAATTTGAAATTTATGAGGAGATTGATTAGGTGGGGATGGGTTATTCATGGTTTTTGTTTTAGTTGTGTTGGGCTCTCAAAATATCTAGCAAACTTCCGAAATAAGTACTATATACGTTATCCATAGTTATCCACGTTAATTATGCGGGGGAGAATCACATTTCGAAAAATAATAGTCCCGTTTGAAAATCAGAAGTTTGAAGCAAAATTAGATGTTTGAAGCAAAATTAAATGTTTGAAGTGTGTTAGAAGTTTGACCGCTAGAATCCGCTAATGTTAGTGTTTGATAGTTAGTGTATTGAAATAGAGGTTGGACCCAAAAAGCTGATTTTGAAAAAGTTGCTTTGGAGAGTTTTTTGCTTTGTATTAGAAAAAATTAATCAATCAGTTATTTACGAAACAGTTTTACGAGAAACAGCTAATTCAATCCGCTAGTCAAAACATCTATTTCAATCGCCTAGTCAAAACATCTAATTCAATCCGCTAACAGCTAGTCGCTAATTCTCAAACATGTAACTGTGAAACAAAATTGATATAAGAGTTTAATATTTGCAGCTGATTTTGCATTTTGACAGATTTGGTAAATATTCGTCATGCTGAGACAGGCACCGAGAGAAAAGAGATGCATATATTTATATGGATTATGAACCGTGCTGCAAAATTAAGCTTTTACGAATTAAAATCTTAAACTTTCGTTACAGAAGAACAGATATGCCGACCAGATGGAAATACAAATTGACATATCTATAGTACTGCTGCCTCCTTTGCCCAAAAAGTATAAGCCCGTAAAAACTGTCTTATAATTATACTCTTATGTCCCTCTCATTTTTTTACAGTTTTTTTACACTGCTCGACACGTATTTTAAGACACATATAAAATATAGTTATATAACCTATTATTAAAAAAATTCTTTTTTAGTATAAAATAATAAACATCTAACTTTTATTCAGTAGAAAAAAATTTCAAAATAATGTATCAAACTACGTTTTATGAGAGCATTAGAATGCATGCCGAGCCCACGTCCCCCAATGTAAACAAACGAGGGGGGTGGAAGGAGTAGTAATTTATCGGGATACATTATATTTTAAATATATAGAATGCATGCCGAGCCCACGTCCCCCAATGTAAACAAACGAGGGGTGGAAGGAGTAGTAATTTATCGGGATACATCTACTTCTATATATTAAATGGCAACCAAGGGCAAAATGAGCCAAAAAAATGGTAGTGAAATCTCCATTATACCCTTATGTTATATGTAATTACAAAATTACCAAGTGGTGTGTCATTTATTGTATTTAAAATACTAAGTGTTAGTAATTAATACATTTGCATTTTAATTACACTTATTTATGACCACTCATTATAAAGGAATTGAAATAAATAAATGTTAATGTTGCTATTTATTTTACACAAAATAAATTTATGTGAGTTGGAGTTGAGATATATGATTAAACTTATTAAATTAAGATATCTTGATTCTCATTTTATTTAAAAAAATTATAAATTTTTTTACACGTGCAGTTATCTCAAATTATTTTCGATTTAAGTTAATGTCAATTCTAATATAGTAATTAATTAGCTCTCATCCTTTTTGTGGAATGATTTTGTTTCCGAAACTTATTTTTAATTACATGTATGTATATGTGTATGTATGTATTTACATACATACATATGTACATACTTATATGTATTTATATATGTAATAGTACAATCATATTTATAAAGTTGAAATTTTACATTAATGACTAAATTTTACAACAAATCTTAGATTTGTTACATGTTGTGTTGAAAAAGTGGGAGTACAAAAAAATACTACGTATGTCATGTGATCCAAATATTATCATTAGAGTGATGGTATTGTTCAATAAAACTCTGACACTCGAGTGGCAAGTCATTAAATGCTAACTAATGCTATCGAGTAATAAATACTCAAAATAATCGAGAAGTACTTAGTTAAATAGTTTGTATGTATTTATAAATTAATTTTAGAGATTAAATTATTAAAAAATGTGTATTGTATGATAAATTGTGTTTCTGTTATAATATCATATGAAACTTTACAAGAGTTAGATAATTAGGTTATTATTTGGGATCTTTCCTCTTCTTTTAACCATTTTTTTATTTTTTTAATGTATAATCCATATTGTCCCGATTTTGACTCGAGTTATGCCGAACTTTAGGCTAAATATCGAGTTAGCATTCAAAGCACGGGTACTCGACCAAGTTATCGATCAAGTTGGTCGATTTTAAACAACATACTTTAACAGTCAACTATTAAACAAATAATCATATATAAATTATTAAAAAAAACAGTCTGTTAAATATCGATAACATCCATTGATAAGATAATAATTAAATAGTTGATAATTGATCGACCGACTTATAATTAATGTATCATTAACCTATAATTGATGGATAGTTATTGTAACATAATAATGAGTAAGATGATACATATATATAGAGAGAGATTACTATAGAGGGAGAGGGAGAAAGACCTACTAAATATTATGTTTATCTTTGCTATAAGACTGTATCATATAAATATCCTTTCATATATACATGTCTCTCGGTGTTTGATCTTATATCTCTTTGATGATCGTAGCATATGAACATATTAATAAATTTTAACTATTTTACCATGGGTTGATTATACAATTCATGCGAATCATGCTTATAATTTTTACCATTTACATACACATTCTATTGTGTTTTAGTTAAATAACATATTGAAAAATGATAATGCAAACTTCTTTCATGTGCGAATTCTATTATGCCAATTCGAATTATATGAAAATTTGTTTGTCATGTTGAATCAATTATCATGGATATTATTATTTTATTTTAAAAAAAATATTTAAAAGTCAAATAAAATTGATATATTAAAAATCCAAATGTAAATATTAATCAAAATAAATAATATAAAAATCAATTTATAAATGACCGGCCCGTGCCTCCCACGGGCTTCTACGCTAATTATATTTTAAATTATATATTTATGTAGTTTTATATCATACATGATTTATTATTTAATAAAAATAAGTTTAATAGATTAGTTATTTGGGTGGTAAAATTATTTTTACTAAAAAAGACTTATATAAAAATATTAGTTGTTTGAAAAAGTACATCTTACCAACCTCAGAGTTTAAATCAATTTCTAATTTGTTTTAATTCTAAATCTTTTAATACTCCCTCTGTTTAACTATAAGTCGCTTCGACTTTTTGCACGCAATTTTGGGTTTTTTGACCACATGGTAAAAATAAAAATAATTATTTTCAAAATTTTCCTTTTTCAATAAAAATATATGATTGATATTATTATTCAGAAAAAAAATTTAAATATTAATTCTAAGCCTGCGGTCAAAAGATTTAAATTTTTTTTTTTTGAAGACTTAAATATTTAAAAATACGTAAAAAATCAAACGATCTATGTTTCGAGAGTAAACAGATTGTTTTTGGTTTAAAATCGAAAATAACTTAACGCTAATACTGATAAACCCACCAAACAGCGTCTGTATCATGCCTACAAAATTTAATGTCGATGGTAATATGTATCTACTTTATAGCTTTGCAGTTTGCGGAAAATAATTGTTCAGTTGCAGATATTGATTATGATATTAGTACGTGATACGAAACGGGAATGAAATTATAATGTGGACATGTGTCTCTACAATGACTCATTAAACTACTTGTATGTCAATTGGAGTAGATGAATGTGATAATTGTGAGCATTGCGCAAGTCAAATGAAAATTAATTGTATGGCGATTGTATTTAGGTTGTAGTTGAGCTCTGAATTGACCTCTTGTATGCGCTTTAATGGATGAGATGTACTCCTATTGTTTAGCAACTCACAAATATGGCTTTCTATTAACCTTCCAATAGAGTATAATTACATCCCAAGTCTGGAATTAATGTTCGATTAATCTGTGAAAATTAATAAAAATAAAATTATAAACAAAAATAGTACTCATATCGTTAATAATTATTAACATATTATTTTATTCTTAATAACTTAAAATTTGGTCCTTTAATTGTTTACATTGTAGGACGGGGCTCGAAACGCATTTTTAATACTCTTATAAAATATCGCTTGATAAATTATTCTGCACATTTTTTTTCTTCTAAATAAAAGTTTAATGTTTAAACTTTTATATAGAAAATTAAAAATAAATTGTAAAATTATATTTTATATTCATTTTAAAATATGTTCCTAGCAATGAAAAAAACCGTAAATAAAAATCGGAGGTAGTATAAAATTAAATTGGACACAAAAGGTATTAATGTGTTACGGGTGAGGTCCCGTTCTAGAAAACGAAGTACGGAATAATTTTAATTCCGATTCAGGTACACATGGATCCCTTTATGTTACTCGATAAATATGAGGCCAAATAATAAGTATCCCTCAACTACCTAAACAGAACTACCCTTAATATCTTAACTGCTGAACGCAACACAGTACCGGATTGGATTTTGGCGCCGGTGGCCTCCCAAACCGACCCCAGCTCCTGCACCAAAGCCTATGACTTAACCCATGAGAAAAGGTATGGACATTTCATACATTTGGGGCCGTTCGGGAGAGCTTAAAATAAGTGCTTTTGCTTAAAATAAAAAGTGGAGTACAAGTTAGAAGTAATTTAAGACTTATAAGTGATTAAAGTATTTGAGAAATAAGCAAAAATCTTGAGACAAAAGCTAGCATTCCTAACTTTTTATAAGTGCTTCTTGATTTTTTACACAAATTATACGAATAAGTGCTTATAACTTATAAATCAGAAGCCCGGATTTTAAGCCGGAAACAAACACCCTATAGTAATAGTTATTTTATAGGTAAATAAAGGCAACAACTTTTTCACATGCAAAAGGCCAAATAATGTGATTTCTTCGACTCCAGCTTCTTCTAATTTGACTTTGCATTTTTCTTTTCTTTCTATTAACAGAGCGTTGCCCAGATCCGTTTAATTTACTAGAAAAATGCTGGATTTCTTATTTTGACCATTCAGTGACCATGCTGATTATTTATGGCTCTTTATTAGCACCCGAAATGAAAGGTCTACTTTTTATATGAACTCTTCATTCTTAGTACATGGTCTGCTTATCTGCATGATGAATGTCTCATAAGGGTCATATCAAACATCTTTAAATCTTGAATATTTTACAAATTTCTCTATTTTAATAAATTTCGTCATGAACAAGAATGACTTGATAATAAATAAATCCTTGTTGCTTGCTTATCTCATTCAAAAATATAGTTTCTTTAATAAACATATTAATTTATAAACTCGCTCATATTTTGTTTCCGAAATTTCAAAAAAAAAGATATTTTTTATCTATAAAATAACATAGAGGGAGTATAAAATTAAAGATAAAGCCTGACTAATCAAACTTTTTAATACATAGACACTTGATTAGTTAGAAATAAAGCTTAACAGTTGAGTTAATCAGGGATAAAGTTCCAATAATTGGAAGTGTGTTACATCTTCTAGTTTGTCGTCTACTCCCTCTGTTTTTTTTTATATGACGCTTTGACTTTTGGCACACACTTTTAAGTGCTTTGACTGGGTAGTTAAAAATATTATTTTTTAAATTTTCTTTTTCTGAATAAAAATTTTGATTATATATTATTATTCAGAAAAAGAAATTTCAAAAAATAATATTTTTAACTACCCGGTCAAAACACTTAAAAGTGTGTGCCAAAAGTCAAAGCGTCATATAAAAAAAAACAGAGGGAGTATATTTAATAAAATTATATGATGTATACCAGAGAAAATGAAGGGAATTGAAACTTTATGGTAAGAGGAGGTTGGGGAGTAAATCGAAAATTTATGAATATTGGGCCACCAAACTTCAAACCAATCAGATATTACCAAACACGTCCTCAAAATGTCCCAACTAATTAGTCTTATATATCATTAATAATTATCGGCCGAATTTGAATTATTCGCTTGTTTTATAGTACCTTTTAGACTTTTAAAGTAGGGTACATATGTATTTAGAGCTTCTGTGACTATCGAGTCCAATGTTATAAATTATTTAAGACTATTCCTATATAGATTTTAATTTTCTATAAAATGATTATGCATGTGTAAATACAAATATTATACATAACAGAGAAGCCCAATTCACTAAAAAAACCTTGAATCAAGGCCCAAGAAACGAAACCCAGAATCACACCTCTCTCGCAGTCTCTATCGTGCCTCTTGGTTTCAACTTTTCAACATATCTCTGATGCGCTTCAACCATGATAATTTTCCTTTAAACTCAATATGTCAACCGATAATTGAGAAATGTTTAGGTAAGTGCCATGACTACGGTATTATATTTATATTGTACCACATATTATTTCATTTAGGTCTAAGTTATACGGTGATCACAATTATTTAAAGTATTGTTGTCCTTTATCTAGTCCGTTCTTAAGCGGGATAGTATGTGAGAGATAGTATAATAGAGTATCTCAGATTACGTTACATATATGTAGTAACCCATTCTGTTTTCAAATTTTATACGTATTATCCCCCTGTCTATTCTCTACCCTTCATTTATGTTTTAATCTAACAATGTTGTTATAGGTCTTCAACGACTCCAAATATTTTATTTTATACTCCAAAGAGCCAACTCTTGTGATATTATAATTTATTCTAAGAATTTTATTAGAAATATAAATCACTACTTATATAAAAAAAATTCAAAATTATATGATAAATTATTTAAATTAGTTTCATTGTATAAAGTAACTAATATGTTAAAATAATATTATAATATTTTTTTATAGTAAGTAAATTTAAACCATTTATTTGAAAAATTAATACAAGCATATAAAATTATTACAGGATTAAGTGTACACAATTCGTAGTTAAATATACAATTTTTTTAATTAAGGGTTGCTATGTACAACATGTTGTACTTAACTAAGCCGACATATAATTATATACCGAATGCTCAATGTTACTGTGAGAGGAGGGGATTAAAGAAGCTTCTGAAACTGAATTGGATTCACTTTGAATCTCGGCGGCGGCAGCTTCTTATGATATGTTTCTAGCTTCATGAGTCATGACCAAGGCATTGATCACTGCAACATCATCTAAAGATGCTGTAGAAAGGGTAGTGGCTTTATCCTTTGTGACAATCTTCACTTGTCTCAACTCAGGGGCTACCACTTTGTTAATAGCATATGCAAACCTACTAGGAGATTTGACCCAGTTAGGAAGAGAAATATCGAATGTCTCTGTTGGTAAAATAGAACCCGCCATAACAGAATAAAGGTCTTGGATCTTTGGAAGAAAATTTCAATGGATGTGAAATTCAAGTGCTTCATGTGTTTGAACCTGATTCATGGAAAGGGCAAACAATTAGGCTGGGAGCTGACTAAAGAAAATTGGTTAAGAGGTCACAGTGATAATCTAAGCAGTCTACACGTACTTCATACTCTAGCTTTTTTTTGTAGCTTAATTAGATAAAAAAACCGAGATTGGGGCATCATAATGACAATTCAATGGCTTTAGGTCATCAGCTTCCAGAGATTCAACAGGAAGAGATTCAACAGAATCAATGTAAAAGAACCGTCCACATAAACAATAAACAAGTGCAAGTTAAAATTAATATTTCTATGATAGAAGACCTTACTCCCTAAATGATTCATAACAATTAGATAACTGCGATATAAGAAGCCACAATTAAATTGGCGCCAACAAAAATGTAACTAACTTGAAAAAGTGGTTGATCCTTCACGACTTGCTGTCCAACAATGCCGCCAAACATAGCAACCACGGGGTTTAGCACTGCCTAGAACCAAAAAGCAAAGTTACGAAGAAGTTTTTTGTCTATATCTTCATTTTTTTTTTCATTGGTCAAGGTATCATTATTGTCATTGGCCAAAGATATCAATTTTTGAGAATCCTCATCTGATCCAGAAACACATGAAACTAGCACAGCTGCACAGGGTTGTCATTGCTAATAGATGCAATAATACCCGTATGTGGATCCTTGCCATCAACATGCAAGCATAGTAAACTCTGGCCCAAAGTCACAAAACAACCAAAAAGACCTTGTAC
The DNA here is from genome assembly GCF_001625215.2 of Daucus carota subsp. sativus. NCBI lineage: Eukaryota > Viridiplantae > Streptophyta > Magnoliopsida > Apiales > Apiaceae > Daucus > Daucus carota. The sequence goes on from NC_030388.2 coordinate 22,074,560, forward strand.
CTCAAGCGATTGGAGGCCGATGATCATGGAACAAGTCATCAAAATCAATTGCCTTTTCTAGGCTGATATCAGTGACTACTACAACCTGCATCAATAATCATCGTGAAAGCCTAGGGTCATAGATGAAGCATGCACAAAGGCAAAGATAGGTAGGAATTAGATAGGTAGGAATTGCGTTGGAGTTGTATGTTGTGAATTAAACTACTTTAAGAGCAAGTTTAACAGTGCCCTAAAATGGTGTCCTAAACTAGAATTTAAGGCACTTGAGGCAAAAATGTAATCTAACAGTGTCCTATTGGTGCCTTAAAACACTAGGACACACAACATATGCCTCATTTATTTTTAAGGCACTACTAGACTTGCCGTAAACTATTTTCATTCATAAAATATTCACATCCCTTCTTTTTCACTCCTTTTCACAGTTGTCTTACATGTGATTGTATTCAAATATATTAATATTTTAGTAATAGGGCATCAAGATAAGACACATTATTGGAGTAGATGTACAATAGTGATGTCCTAAACTACTACGACACTATATTTATTAATATATTTAAAGCAATCACTAGGACACTCTTGGACTTGCTCTAATACCTAAGAGCATCTCCAAGAGTCTCCTAATAGACTCATAAATATAATATAAAAAATATGACTCTTAGTAATATAGTACTCTATAATTTTAAGAGTGACAACTCCAGCAGCCGCTCCCTTTCTTTTCTTTCACTTACGGCCGCTGGGGGCTTCCACCGGATCTCTACCGGTGGAAAGCCCCAAACAGTATTTCTTTATTTGTTTTCTCCCTTCTTCTTTTAATAAATCTTGTGATTTTCCTAAAGATCTTTCTTGTTAGGTAAGATTGATCTATTTTTTCTTAAACTTTGGCATTAGTTTATTTTTCGGATCTAAGGAATCAAAGCTTTTTCCATTTGACCTTCTTTTTCTTAGATCTCAATTCCACAGAACTGCGGATTTCTCGTTCTTCCAGGTGATTTTATTCTCTAAATTGGTCCGAGTTATTCTGTTTTGTGGTTTTGTTCCCCAGATCTAGGGATTGTCTTGGTTTAGTTAATATTTTATTTATGTATTTGCAAATCTAAAGTTGCTAGTTTATCACGTTTAGTTCGTGTTTTATCTTGGATTTTTTATGTTGTCTCACCGTTTGTGTGAGTTTTGTTATTTTCTCACCATTTGTGTGAGTATGATGCTTGATTTAGTTATGAAAATTGTTAGGGGATTGCATTCTCAGTCGATAGCTCAAACTGGTTGTGGCGGAAGCGAATGTGGCGAAGTATGTGTACATATCATCTTCAACAAATCACGTGATTTTATCTCCAAGAAGAATGGATTGATCAGTGATTGTTTCTGTGTTTTGTTTGTTCGACGCGACTGTTTATGTAGATGCCGTATGGCTTTTTATTATTGAATTAACTCATCTATCAAAAAAAAAAAAAGTGTGACAACTCCAACAATGCTCTCTATATCCTCTCACTATTGTATATTTTATTCATATCTAAACCCACTATGTTAAGGATTCAAATTCATGTAGTGGAGTGAATGAATTTTTTTATTATTAAAAACAAGTTAAGAGCTACTACATGGCTCTTAAAATAGAGGAGAGAGAAGAGGCTCTTAAGTTTTTTAAGATCCACGAGCCTCTTGGAGCTCTATTTTTGATCATCCTCTTTATATTTTGAGTTGAGAACCTATTTAAGAGTCTATTGTAGATGCTCTAACATTATGCAAAAAGAAGTTTGTGGAGAAATAAAATACCATATACATATAGAGGAAGACTTAGAGAGTGCTTTAAGGTGGCAGCTTATCCCATAATAATATACATTAACTTATCTTACTCAGTTACTTCAGGAAACATGCCCGATCAGTAAGAAGCAAACAAAAAACTGACATTCATAATTCAATATATCATACGTAGGCCACTACATCATGAAACTGAAGTATTTCATGTGCTAGAAATGAGAAAAACTAAAGTTGATCAGTAGCCAAACAAGTCATGCAAAAGAACAATCACCACACAAAATTGTAGATTTACTATAAAATCTAATTGACAAGATATCACTAGATGCTATTATGGACAGACTAAAACTAAAATTGGTTCTTGCAACAATCACAATCAAAACTATATTATCCCACTATTTTTATTTGCTCCAATTGCATAGCTATCAGTATACTCCCTCCGTCCCATTTTATGTGAGCTGGTTTGACTTTCACGGAGGTTAGGAAAGAGTAAATTTAGTTTAAAAGTGGGTAAAATGGTGGGACCTACTAAAATCTAATAATAGATTGGAGAAAAGTAATGGGTGTAATAGTATTTATTTAATAAAAAGAGAGTATAAAATAGATAAGTGGTGGGTGTAATAGTGAAAATTAGGGTTCAGAAATAGTAAGTATAGTAGGTTCATTCTTTTTGAAACATCCCAAAAAGGAAGTGTCACATAAAATGGGACAGAGGGAGTACTGATGTAGTAATAAATGCTCTTAGACAATTAAATCTTTAAAGTCAATTTGTTGATGCAAATATAATCTAATAGAGAAGTAATTTCCACTTTCTGAATTTTATTGGACAATTCTTAGGCATCCAAAATATTCAAACCAAGAGCTAGCAACTCAGTCTAGAGACGAAAGATTATGATCTCGAAAAATAGCAACTCATTCTACAGACGGAAGATTATGATCTCGAAAAATTCGTCGCAGCAACATATACATATCTATCTCGACAGACTATTCAAGAACACTGAACAATTGTCTTTATTAGTCAGTTTAATTACAAAAAGACAATGCAAAAGTACTTGCAGACCCAATTTTCTAATAAGTTGGAAGATGTTGCATTCAGTTTCAAAGAATCTCAGGAAAATTATAAAAAAAACAGAGTTATTTGAGAGAAGTACAATGTATCAGAAAAACATAAAATTGATATTGATATTTAACATAACAAGATAACAACAAACTCTTTTAAAATTAACTTTACAACTAACTCCAGAAATTTACGTATATCTTTTTTCACCACAGATACTCAATTCGAACCTAATATCCGTGGAAGTCTTACATACTGATACACCACATGCCCCTCATCCGTGAGTACCTCTTCGTCTTCTACCACCCAATATACCTCTGGTAGATATATGTCAACTCATTATCTTCATTTACACGGTAAATGACAAGACGTACATCATTTCCAAAAAATCTTGCATTTCGCATAGCAATGTTACCATGAGACATACGTTGATTCCTCAGGACTCTCACTCTCATTCCATGCCTTTCGACAACATGAGCAAGAGGGGTCAGTCGGCCCCTCTTAAATTTTTGTCATTGCTTTTATATAATTACATATAACATAATGTCATGAAACGGTAAAAAATTACGTAATCTGAATATTAAGTTTTTGTTGTCTATATTTTCATTTTGGTATCTGTCATTTTAATCAAACTGGACATTACTTATTTATGTTATTAAACGGTAAATATTTATATAATATGAATATTATTTTTTTACATGTGTTCATTCCTTTTATCGGGTCATTATGTAATGCGACTAGCATGAGTTGGAAACGAAGTCTAAATTGTTTCTCGACTTCAATCGGAGGAACATGCCCAATTTGTGCACTCTGGACACGAACAATCTGATGGTCAGCCGAAAGTTCGATTGTTTGTCGATAAGAAGTGAAACGGTTATTGGTGTTATCCATATATTCATCAAAACGCTGAAGGAGTCTACGAGCTGGATCCATGTTAGATCCAAAGGCTAAATTCCTGAAACAAAAGGAACGATTTAAACATAACCGGTTATGTTGATATAATTATTTTTTTAATTAAGTACAAATTCATTTAATCTTCTCATTTTACTAGCCTTTACCCGTGCGAACCACGAGCGGATATATAGTTCATAATTTACTATTTATATATTAAATTTTAACATCATTTTATCAGTATTTTAATATTAATGAATTGAATTTTAATTAAATTATATTAACCAACAGATTATTCTCACAAAAATTTAGTTTTTATAATTTATTATCTATTTATAAATATAGTTTTGTTATTAATATGTGATAATTTATTATCCAGTTAATTTAAAATCAGAATTTTCATATTTTCGTATTACAAATTAGAGTTAGAAAGGGTTTCACGTTACGTAAGTTAAAAAGAGTTCGGTTATGTTGTTCTAATTATTTTTTTAATTAAGTACAAATTCATTTAATCTTCTCATTTTACTAGCCTTTACCCGTGCGAAGCACAAGCGGATATATAGTTCATAATTTACTATTTATATATTGAATTTTAATATCTTTTTATCAGTATTTTAATATTAATGAATTGAATTTTAATTAAATTATATTAACCAACAGATTATTCTCACAAAAATTTAGCTTTTATAATTTATTATCTATTTATAAATATAGTTTTGTTATTAATATGTGATAATTTATTATCCAGTTAATTTAAAATCAGAATTTTCATATTTTCATATTACAAATTAGAGTTAGAAAGGGTTTTGTTCTTGCTAAAAAAAGATATTTAAGATTATATATTTATAATTTTATTTTTAACATCATTATAACTTTTTATGAAATATTATATGATAATGTATTGTCATGAGTGTTTTTATTCGAAACTATTTAACAATGTAAGAGTAATAGACATTCACATGTTGTAGACTTGTAGAGTACCCTCATATTGTAGACTTGTAGTGCAAGAGGGGGAGTACCAAACCAAAAAATATAACTAAAATCTTGGATATAGATTGTTCATCGATGTAATATTATTAGTGCAATAGATACATAATAATAATAATAATAATAATAATAATAATAATAATAATAATAATAATAATAATAATAATAATATACAAAGATTCAAAATAATCTAATCTATAATGAAATATCCTAAATATAAGGCGTGATCAATAAATTTTGGATTGTATATATAATGAAACCAACATCTGAATCTTTATATCATACAAAATTCTACTATGAAAAAGGTTTTTTTTTCCAAATTCTACTATTGATTATTATAGGAGAACAATTCTGTCATAAAACAATTTTTTAATTATAATTGTTACTTTTTCTATAAATTCTTTCAATCTTGCTGAGGTCGATAGAATTTTGAAAGGGCCAAAGTCTACGTTCAAAGTAACCACTAATGTTAGTAACCATTAATGTTAGTACTCTTCATATGCTCAAGCTCTTACAAACTGAGGTGATGTTACTGGATTCAAGAGAATCTTTGAGGAGTGGGAATCAACCTGCCTTAATTATGATGAAAGGCTAGCAAAAACTGCGATAGTCCTTTGCTTAAGAATAAATTTTTATAAATTAATTGAAAAGGTCCAGTGCATTATACTCGCTATAAGCTAAGAGGAGGATACGAAGGGCGGTGATGTAACGTCTCCGGAATTGCTCGATTTAGTCTTATAATTTTCTTGAATTTTAAATTGAAAAATAAAATTGTAATTCAAAAAATAGGCTGAGGGATTCTGAAGGTAATACAATTCTTTTTTTTACTGGATTTAAGAGGTAATACAATAATTTTCTTATTTAGGAATCCTAAAAAGAATAAGATTGTTGTTTATTGAACAATCATAGAACAAATACAATTCTTGTACACTAGTATTACATAACAAGTTCAATTTCCTCAACATTAATGAGTACAAATAAAAAAGCTTCCCTGTAACCCCCCCCCCCCCACACACACCAGTTCGGTTGAACACACACTTGAGTACTAATTATGTCTTGAGTACTAATTATGTTTTATTGGGGTTTGAGTAATCTGATTATTAATTATTGTTTTTGTTATGATCAATTAACTGAATAATGGTTTTGTGATCATATCTGATCTGGGTATTTTGAGTTATTGATTATTCGAGTGACCCTTAGTTCTAAGTTTATCATTTGTTTATTCATATTGTGCCATGGCTTCTTTTTGTCTCGCCATCAAATGTTTGATCAGTCCTATTTACTGTTATACTGTGTTATTTCTCCGAAAAGATTTTTGATGATATGATCAAGTGTTGTACACCTGTTATGATTTGGGGGTTTTATTATGATGCTCTGGAATGTGGGTTTTTGATGATATGCTCTGGAATGTGGGTTCGTAAATTTAATGTTTTGATACATAAAATGTGTAAAGAAGGTAAATCGAAAGAAGCCCAATTGGTCTTGAAAATTGTGGCAATACTTGCAATTGTAACTTTGTTCTTTAGTTATTTGTTTGTTTAATCCTTGAGTTTTGGTGTTTTTGGCGATTTTTCATGTTACAAATGAAACGCTTCGTTGTTCGCTTCGCATACGATGAGACAACTTGACCGATGGCATAGCGGTGGTGGCCGAGGGTGATGGCAACGGCGGTTTCGGAATAAGTATGGGATTCGGTTTCAGAACGGAAGGCGTTAATTGTGTCCTAATTGAGGACGTTTATTGTGCCTCTTAACTGAGGGCGTAAATTGTGCCTCCTAATTGAGGCGTAAATTGTGCCTCTTAATTGAGGGCGTAAATTGTGCCTGATTTGAAGGCCTTAATTGTGTCTTAATTAAGGACGTTAATATTTTATTAATTGTGCCTTAATTAAGAGGGGTGTATTGGATTGGGATTTTAAAGCATTTTTTTGCATTCATGAAATCCGAGGGTATTCGATTGGGATTGTTTGAAATCCATTAAAATCTTGAGGTATTCGATTGGGATTTCAAATTATGCTACAAAATCTGGTGGTATTCAATTGGGATTTAAAATTATGATTTAAAATCCGATGGTATTCAATTGGGATTGTTTAAAATCCATTAAAATCTGATGGTATTCAAATGCTGGTGGATTTTTTTTCATTTCATAAAATGATGGATTTTGTGGCATTCTTCAGTGTATTTTAAGTTTTTTGAAATCCCACCAAATTCAATGGGATTTTGAAGCATTGTACCTAAATCCTATAAACTCTGCGACATTTCATTAAGAATCCGCACAAAATCAAAATCCCGTACAATCCGTTAAAATCCATAGACTAAAAACAATGCATTAAAATCCCAATCGAATACACCCCTCTAAGAGTTTAATTGCCTCAATTATGAGTTATCATGATTGTGGGAATATTTTTGATATAATCTGTTATATATATCGACTTATATTTTTAATTATTGTTTCCCATGTTTTATTTTCAGGATTATTGGAAGAAGACCGGTTTTTCTTTTCGGACATTAAAATTTTATTGTCTAAATTTCCCCGATCATCTTGCATGTCCGACGGTTAGATAATAAGCTTTCTTGAATGAAAGAATTATCACGGTGAATTGCCGATTCATATTTCGTTGAGATTCATTCTCATTATCAAAAAAAAAATACAATTCTTGTACGATATTTTTATTATCGATAGTAGTCTTATAATTTTCTTAAATTTCGAATAAAAAATAAAGGATCGTAAAGATAATACAATTATTTTCTTATTGGATTGTAAAGGTAAATATAATTATTTTTTTTATTTAGGAACCCTAAAAGGAATAAAATTGCGTTTATTGAACAATCATAGAAAAAACACAATTCATATTTAAGATTTGTATGATAATAGAATTCTTATTTTTGTTTTAGTCTTATGATTTTCTTAAATTTTGAATAGAAAATAAAATAATAATCTAAAAATCAGGTTGAGGGATTGTAAACTGAATCGTGCGGTTTGTGTAAAATTCAAACCGTAACCACACCACGAAATTTAAAAACCACGTTTTATGGTGCGGTTTGAATTTTTCACAAACCGCACCACGAAACTTAAAATCCAAATTGTGATATTCAGGATTTTTTCTACATTTTACCTGTGCTACGCATTGATCGATCAATTTTTCAAATAAAAATAATTATGTTAATATATAAATTAAAGTACTGGTTATTTTGATATCATTTATACAATTTTATTAAATTTAAATATATGTATAAATTTTCTAAATAATTTATTATATCTTAAATACTTTAATTTTGATCAAATATAAATGTCCCGTTATTATTAAATGAAACATATAATAAATCATATTTTATCTTCAATCAAATATTATATAAGGATCGACTATCGGTTCAAGAATTATGAAATTCAATCTCTGCTTCGAATTTCAGAACCCAAAATCTAAACAATATGGGTTCGGTTTCATCTTAATTCCCGAATTTGAACAAATAATGATATAGTATATTTTTCGATCACAGTTCGAACGACAAATAAGGATCCACGAGTATTTTGAAAAATCCTAAAAATTTTAAAACTAATAAAAATTAAAATATATTTTAAAATTAATCAGTTAATTACTCGACTATGAATTAATTTTAATTATCATATAATCAAAAATACACATAAAATTATTATTAGTAAACCATAATACAATATAAAATAGTAAAAAATAAAAGAGAATAATATAAGTACATATAAAATTATATTATTTTTAATAATTTATGTAAAAGAATAATTTAATATTTTAGGGTCATAAATTTTTCCAATTTCCCGTCCCGAATAAAAGAGTGTCGTGATAGTTTCTATAGCTTTCTTTACGGGACGGTTCTATATCCACGTCCAATGGGGAAACACTGATTTCTGTTTAAAAGGTGAGTGAAGCCGGTGATTTCAGCGGAAGTGATTTCTCCATCCCTTAGCATCTGATTAAAGTTTGGCTGGTTGGCTAATGGCTTATATCCCCGCCCCATCGCGAAAAAGAAAAGGTGATGATTGCAGAGAGCTAACACTCGGAGAAATTACTCGTATCCGAAGAGGGGTAAATTATTTTTCAACTAATATTGTCGAAAATTCAATTGCTTGCTGATGTTCTTGTAGATATATTTGTGGATTTCAATTATTTGTTTTGTTTGATTATTATACCTTTTGTTCTCTAAAGAAAAAAGAAGATGGCTTAAGAATGTTTCATTTTGAGAAATTTGTTATGCGTACAATGTGTGGCGCTGCAGCCTTTTATAGGCCCTGTACTATCACCTTAGTTTGTAACAGAAAAGTAACAGAAAGTCTCAAATTACACTTCACTTCCTCTCACTTATAGTAAATCACATATTTAGCCCTGCAATATCCTGTATTCTCAAAAACTCTCACAAACTTCATTCAGGCCCACCTTGCATTTGTTAAATATTTCAAAATTTGAAATTGGTTTGGGTTTGACAGACCTTGTGTAACTGGTGTACAGTTAACTGGCTTTTTATGTTTCTCAGAAAGTTATGCCGATTCATCTACTTTTTGAATGTGCCACCGGATACGCCCTTATTCTTGCCCGTGGAATCACTGAAGTTGGGATGGTCAAATTTGAATCAGTCGAGGAGTACCTCAACCAATCAGAGCAACCCTTTGAGCTTGAATCTTATCTACCATTTTCATCGGACGAGAATGCCCTAATTCAAATGAATGCTATTTCCAAGTGTAAAGTTCATTTCTGTCTTAATCCACTTCTTTCCATGTATCCCCTCTTCTTTTACACAAAGTTGTATTTTTGTTTCTTTTTTAGCACTCGTGACTGATCAGTTACAGAAATTTCTCGAGGATGCTCTTCCACAACCAAAAATGGGAGGAAGTAGGTATACTGTTGGAGTTGGTGATTCAATGCTGGGAGCAAGGATTATAAGGAAAACAGGTTTATGTGTTCGAAGTGCTAGACTGATTAGTGATGTCATGCGTGGCTTGCGGATGAAAATTAATCAACTGATAGGCTTGGGGGTATGTTGTTCTTTTTTCAAACTAGCATTTACAACATCTATTATATATATATATATATATATATATATATATATATTGCTCAAATACAAACCACTAAAATAAAAACTAAAATGGAAACCAAGAGAAACTATACCTAAATGACCTCACCCACCCCCTATATGTCATCATCCACCTAAGGCCCGCCCTCACCACAACTCAATCCACCCCGGGCCCGCTAGGGCCTCGCTAAGGCTCCTCACAGGCCCTGGACATGCTCCAGACAATCTTAAAGAGCCAAACCTTGGTCCCACTATGTTGCCACTAGGCCCCGACCCGGCCCTATTAGGCCCCACTTAGACCCCGTCTAGGCCCATGTCGGGATTCATCCCCGGTCCCAAAACCCGCATCATTCTACTTAATCTCATTGGTTTCTATTTAGTTTCTATTCTAGTAGTTTCTATTAAAGTAGGACACACACACACACACACATATATATATATATATATATAATATATATAGACACACACACACACACACACTAACACTTCTGAATTCTGATTATATGCAGCATGGTGAATTGGAAAGGGCTCAACTTAATCTGGCGCGCCTTTACAACCGGACGTGTACTCAAAAAATCATCAAAAGGCCGATCTTGGTTTCATCATTTTCTTCGTTAAAAAAACAAATTAAGGTTGTGCCATTTAGATTTGAAGGTGTTTTTAAAACCAAGGGTAAAGACAACATGTTGTGCACCAAAAATTTAGTACCCGGCGAAGCTCTTTATGGTGAAGAATTAATGCGTGTTCAGGCGAGTTGATTTATCTGTGATTAATATTTGCCTCTTAATTGATTTATGTAGTTATGAATCTCCATGAATATTATTATCTTTATGTTGAAACTGCTTTTTTTGTGTCACGTGTTAAATTCTTTAAACCAACGTATTAGTTCTCAATTAATGTCTTAAAAAGGCTCCATATTGGTCCTTTGTCCTTTTTCAATGTTGTCGTTTAATGCACAATAATGCATAGCTTTGTGTTTCCATCCGCCGACCAAGTTTTTACTTATTAGGAATTATTTCAATCTTTTTATCTCAGAATGAGGGGGACATAACTGAAGTCGAGTACAGAGTGTGGAATCCCTTCAGATCGAAATTAAGTGCCGCAATCATGTATGGTGTTACCAACATATGGATTGTAAGTATTATCATATCTCGGAACTTGAAATAGAATATGAGTTGTGTAATGTACTGATCAATCTAAATAATTATTTTTGTTTTATGTTTTTTAGAAACCCGGCTCTCGTGTTTTATACTTGGGAAATGTATGTGGACTTACGGTTTCTAATTTGTCCGATCTTGTTGGTTCGGTAAGTTATGTAGTCTGTCGTAGGTTACATATATCTATCATTTATACCTTGACCAGACATGTGTTTCAATAGTAGTTTGAAAACATATTTACATAATTTTCATTTGCAGGATGGTATGGTCTATGTAGTGGGGTATATTGATGATGTTGTGGGCATGGCCGGGACAAGGCCAAATGTTGTGACAATTATAGAAAAATTCTGGAATCATGGGAATTACCGCATGCTTGTTAGTACGGTTGATGTGATCTTTGCTGAGTATGATCGTCATCTGGATGAGGTTCTCTTCTGTCCCCGTAATATGAAGTTTAATATTTCATACTCCATTAAGTGCACAATTTCGTGTTAAGTGTTTTTAAATAAATTTGGGACAGGGGTCTTACTCTAATTATAAATAACTTTTGTAATACTATATCTTTTTAATCATGTATAGTTCATCATTCAGTTTTTGTTTTGCTTATTTCATATGATAGTCAGTATGATTTCCATGTTTCAAATAATGGGCTAATGGCTATTAGTTGAATATCTAATATATCTTTGTAACCATGCTCATTTGTGATATTTCATAATTCTTCGTATGTGCGTAGAGAATTACACCTTACTCAATAACTTGTTATGTTCTATTACTATTCTGGTTTACATAGTAGTGATTTTGGTTTTGTGTTTGCTAGTATGTTGCAGAGACGCTATTTATGGTTAATAATGTTCGTTTCTATCTTAGAGCTGGTGGGCATTACATGATCTCTACACGGGTTTGTTTTCGATTATTATATGATTTACTGTGTAATAATGTCTTTGATGTCTTTGTTGAACTATGCTGATGACTAATGTTAATTGTAGGCGAACAACCTCAATTCGACTGGTCAAGTTAAAGATGTTTTTACTATTCATTTCCAACGAAAGGAATTTAAGCAAATTGAAACAATCATGCTGAATTTGATGGAGGGAGCATGTTCCTTGGTTGTTGGTAGTTATCGCTTACTTGATGATTAAATGCATGTTCAAAGGTGTGTTTTTCTTCAACGGTAGATCTTAAATTTAAGTTGTTGGTGTTGTGTATGAATTTTGTTTATTTTAATATACTAGTTTTTCTTTCATATTTGCTTTCTTTCAAATTATGATTTGGTTGTCATAACCATGACTATGTTTATTGAATTTAAGCCTTTAGTCAGTGCCCTCACAATTGTGATCTCATAGCATCCCAATGACAATATACGTGTTAAGGATCTGAGGAGTTATTTCTCGGTGATCGATCATAAGAGATTAGGCAAGTCAACTACAGTTACTCATAACATGTAGTTAACGTTCATAATTATGATTGATGAAAAAAGTAAATGGATTCCCTAGCTCAGCATTGACTTCCAATCCCCAACCATCCCCCCCCCCCCCCCCCCCCAACCCCCAACCGGTCAAAACCTCTTGTTACTAAAATACAGTCTTATTGGCATTTGGTTAATTTTTAAGCAGTATTTGTTCATGTTATCTAGTTGATTGTTCTATCTTTGGTAATGCTTGCATTTTATGTTGTTTCTGTTTAGTTTTTTGCATATTTTGCGGCCGTAACTTTTATTAATTATTAGGTCTTCGAGTATGAAAAGATTTAAATATTGACAAATTGGAATTACCTAATGATATTGGGGTGGCCAAGGTCTAATTGCATTTCACAAGTTGTGATAATAAACCAAACCAAACGTACCCGGTATATCCAGCTATTTGTAGTTTACGTGCTATTGTCTTGATGTTCTGCTAGTCTTATATATCTGTAATCTGTTGTTTGCAGGGATCCAACTTTGGATGGAATGGCTCCACTTTGTAGACTTGTCTGGTGTTTGGTTGTTTCTATATTCAATTTGAAGTAATCTGAATCCTTTTCAAAATTAGGTTTAATTTTGTATTTATCTAATACTACTGTGGTAGTTATAAATATGATATTCAGTAATTTGATCATCATCACATTTTGTTTTCCGATCTCTTTGAAGATGCTTCATGCATTTCTTCTTTTGTTGTTCTCGAGATAAACATAAATGCTGCTTCCAACATTTACGGTGTACCTGTCTAAGTGTAACTGCTTATGGTTCATGTTTGAAGGATGGTGAATGGCTTGTGTTAGATAAAAAAATGGCATGATATGATTTTCCGTTTGGAGAAGAAGCCTTAACTAAGGTTTTGTTGCAAAGTGTGGAATGCAAAATTCAAACCTTATCAATGGATTTCTTATAGTTGCGTGACCAATAGAAATTAGCAGCAAATCTCCCTTGTCAAGTTGCTTGTCTATCTTATTGTAAAAAATACCTGCTCTTTCTCGATGGTGTACATCCCCTGATCCTTCATTAACCGAAACTATGAAAAGAAGTTAGAAGAACTGGATTGCATCATGAGAGATGAAAAACTTGAATGGATCATGCTGTCTTGGTTTGTAATTTAGTAGTGATGTAGTGAAGAAAGAAAAGTTATTCATGTTGATCCAAATTGAACATTTTCATCCAGGTCGGCCAGTCTGTGTTGTGTTTCGCGTACATTGAGCTTTGAAGTACTTGACAACTGCATTAATCTTCCTTGGTTTGCTGAAGTCCTTCGTTCGAGAGGAGGCTCTCATTCTGCTTGCCAGAATTCTTTGAGATGGAAATTATATATATCTAGTCTTTTTTCTTTTCCAGCCAACCATACAACGTTTCTCCTAATTTACTTAAAAAATTCTATTAGGAACCATTCTGTCAAGAGTCAAGGTTATTGTTCGATAAAAATCAAGGAAATGATTCTAGAATGGAAAGGAGAGCTTCGACTTGGGGGTGTAAATAAAAATGAACTACTACTATAGTAGAGACTCAGAGAGTAGCGGAGAATATGTTTGTTACATGATGTTACGCCTTCATAACCAAATATTATTGGTTAAAATTATAAATCTCCACACCAGGGATTGCCATTTATTGTTATTTGTGTCTTCATCATCTTCAGAGTAAGGTCATGGAAAACTATTTAGATGTACTAGAACCAGAGAATACAGTCCATCAACGAAATAGCATGTTTTTTTTTAAAACCTTATTTCTCAGTCGAGCATGCATTTAATCACACTACACTAAAATCAGGATCGAATTTAAAACAAGATTCATAATCAAGAATTATACTTCTATTAAATTTAATAAATATAAATTTTATCATTTAAATAAATAATTTATCAAATTTATTTTTTTATTATATTTTTTATAACTTAAAAATTATCTATAATATAAAATTATTTGTACAATTTAAAGTGCTTATTTATACTATTAAATCATTATAAATCATAAGACATTAATTTAAATCTAGTCAAACAAGCTCATAAATCAGCAACTAATCCCAACTGATTTGCTTAAATATGAGCATTCATTCCCTCAAATATAGTATATTGGCAAAACTTAGCATTCAAGAAACATCATGCAATAAAATCAGAAATCAAATAGTAGTAGAAAACTTCAAATTTGATCTACGCTTTGCACTAACAAGCCTTGCAAAATACATGAGGTTCTGCAAGTTGCATCGAAACTATGTTAGCACCAAATTCAAAAAAAATTGAACAAGATAAAAAAACATGCTACATATTTGGAGTGTCAGTAATTAATAACATATCTCCAACCGGCTTATTTTCAGGAATACAACTTAGCATATATTGTTTTCCCATAAAATGAAGGTATAAAAAGAAGAGTGGATTACTGTCCATATTGTTATTATAGCAACAGCTTACAAGATAATGATCAAAGACCAAAGACCAAACTAGAAATTATAGGCTAAAAGTGCCCACCTCAAAACAAGTATTTCATGGAGCAGGGATACATAAAATCAGCCAGTTTTTTCCTGTTTAAAGCTCTAAATCATACATGAACTCATAAAAAGGATACCGCTCAAGCAACTGCAAAAACTTGGTCTATCAATATAACTCTGCAGCAGACTAATCACTCCTCTGTGAAGTTGAGTGCAAGATCCCAATAGTGAGGAACTCCAGCATCAGAAAATACCCTCCGAGCAGCTGCTTCACTCCTGCACTCATGGACAGTAAACCTGTTAAAACTCGGTTTAGCAACACTTCCTTGCCACACTAAGACACATTTGTTTACAACAGCTTCATCCTCATCTTCGTCTTCATCTCTCACAGCTGCAGCCCAGTCTATTCGTTTAAGCATAAGCTTCCCATACCGTTTGATGGACTTACTTCCACCTTCAACTACCACAACAGTAATGCCGTCAGATATCACAGCACTTCCTGTCAATCGATTTTCCTGGGCATTCACATCAACCTTAAAGCGGGTCTGACGGTGTGAAAGATCATTAATTTTATAGACAGAAACTAGCGTCTCTAGTGTATTAGGGTCATCAAAAAGTTTCCTTTTCTTCTTTCCACTGCGTTCATCAGGGGTTAGCTTCCGTGCCATATTTCTGTCGACATGAGCTTGTTCACGCTCAGCAGCAGCGCTTCTGATTTCCATTTCAAGTCGAGTAGGATCTTGGGTTGCTTCAGAACCAAGCACTTTCATCAGATTGCTCATTTTAACTTTGGGTTTAGGAGGTTCTATCAGGCCTTGCCTGATCATCTCTTGCTTATCTTTTTCCCTAGCAAGTCGTCTCTGTGTACGGAGTTTCTTCTGTTCTTTCTTCGTCAGTTTTAAGGGTTGAGGAGGTGGAGGAGCAGGTTCAGCAGGTGGCTCAATAGGCCGTGGATGTTCCACATAAATGGTAATTTTCTCCATCCTCAACTTATTTTCCGCTATTTTACCGTCACATATATCATCGTAAGTACCAGCCAATAAAAGAGGTGCATCCCTGAAAATAATGAGCAATCGCATACGCTTGTTACTTATTTGACATGCTAAATTTGATCAACAAAGGGCAAATAATTAGAAAAAACACCAAACTTTGCATCACTACTATCGTACACGAACTTAAAAACTTCAATATAGGATCTGGCACTTTTCACAAGTGTACATAGGCACGTGCAGGCAATCACCAATGTAATTTTAAAATGGACCTGGCAACAACCTTACACTCCCAATATTATGAAGCTGATTTCTCAATCAGCTTTATTATGTGAGTTTAGCATTTTTAACAATATAAACAGCTAATATCATCTGCAACCCAAACCCCACATGTAATATGGAATGGTACGAAAAAGAATTTAATTCACATGCTTGATAAAAAAAACTTCACATGTTGAGTTCTACATATAATGAAGGAACCAATTAAGTAACATAATCAGTAAGCACAGTTTCAAAGAGCATAGATAGACTTTACTGCTATGATTCATAAAGACCCGACAACAATTTAAAGCTAATAAAAAATATATTCTCTTAAAATAAATCAAGCAGAATTATACTGTATTATGAAAGATTCAGGTATCTTACCACCACTCAACTTCAGGAATTGGTTCTTTTGGTTTCTCTTTCACGATCACTCTCTCTGATACCTCAATCAGGTTGGGATTTATATCTGGCTCTGCTTTAGCTTTTGCAAACTGTGCTTGCTTGACCCTCAACTCTTTCGCTTGTGCTTCACCAAATTGACTCTGAAAAAGAAATTAGAAGTGGAGAATAAAAAAAAATGTTAACATAACCAGAGCGAGAATAGAAAATATAAACCAGAATACCTTCAACTTAGTAATCTCTGCATCTCTCGACCATTTACCCTCCTCTACAAATAGAAAATTCATTCCATTTGATATTTACTAGATATATTTTAAACTTTACAAAAGAGGCTAGATGGTATGATTACCCTAGACATAGTTATATGGACTATGTTTTTTTTTTTGACAGATATGCATGCAGAGTTAATGCATAATATATGAGACAAATGATAAAATAATCTTAACATCCAAAATTCTGAATATGCGGTAACATTTTAAAATGAGACTGCTAAATAAATTCACTTGTGGAAGGTAAATAATACTAGTAATGTTTTAGGGTGAATGTTGCAGCACTGTCAGTTCTTTGCTCTCTCCGGCCTTCAACTATATATCAGACTCTGCAAGTACAAATTCATCAAAAATTCTGAGTTACTGAATTTAGAACTTCAAATTTATCAAAGAAACATTTTAGAAGTCCGGAATTTAGTAAAAAAATCTACATCGACTACTTTGTTTTCAGCTTTACAGCCAAAAGAACTCCTATATAACATCCAAGCAAGTGAATACGGGATCAAAAACCCACCACAGGTCGGTACAAAAGTAGTAACAAATTGGTATACATGTTGTCCTCGTAATTAAAGGTTTCAAATAGTGGGATGTTACATCCTTCCTCGCGCATTAACAGTTTTGTATTTAATTATATATAGTTTAATAGAAATCTTTAATAAACTGATATCCATTCTTGACATTGGAATAGTCAATAATCCCTAGCTTATATATACTAATTTATTAATCATATAAATAATGAAGCTAAATTTAAGGATCTATGAAAATTCTTCATAGATCAGGATTTAATAGAGTACAAGACATAATATTTGGGAACCAAATTGTATAACTTATAATATATATTTGGGAACATTGTCAAATTATAATTATAAGTTATAATATATATTAAATTATAAGTTTAAATATTATATGCTTATTAGGTAGTAAATGGGGGATTTCTATTAAATTTATATTGGTATACTATTCCAATATAAATTTAATAGAAATCTTTAATAAACTGTTAATGAAGCTCCCAAGGTACTCAGGATAGCTTAATATAGTAACTTGCATCTTCATTCCAGACTCGTTTGAAGTTAAAAACAACTTGTAGCTTCATTTTTGGTTGTTTGAAATTGTAATCAACTTGTAGTTTCATTCTTGACTCGTTTGAGCCCGGAAACAACTTGTAGCTTCATTACTGACTAGATTGAAGTTGGAAACAACTTGTAGCTTCATTCCAGACTCGTTTGAAGTTGAAAACAACTTGTGCCTTCGTTTTCGGTTGTTTAAAATTGGAATCAATTTGTAGTTCCATTCTTGACTCGTTTGAGCCCGGAAACAACTTGTAGCTTCAATATTGGTAGATTGAAGTTGGAAACAACGTTTAGATTCATTCCAGACTCGTTTCAAGTTAAAAACAACTTGTAGCTTCATTTTCGGTTGTTTGAAATTGTAATGAACTTTTAGTTTCATTCTTGACTCGTTTTAGCCCAGAAACAACTTGTAGCTTCATTATTTACTAGATTGAAGTAAATAATTGATCGTTTCCCATCTGAAAATGAAGCTACAACCGAAAATGAAGCTTACATAGGCAATAATAAATTGTCCCACCATCAGTTTACTCTATCGATTATTAACTCGTAAAGCTCAATTATATGAAACACCTTAAGGTTTTTCTCCCGGACTAGTTGTTTTTGAACAAATTAGTTATAGAATAAAATAGTTTCATACTTCTCTCATCCAATTGCATAACAAGGTGTTTAACTATATTAACCTCTATTTGAACTATATTAATTACCCTAAATTCATTACTCCCTGGGATAAATTCTTAGACGCTATAAGATTTCTTCTTATACTCCACAAGGGTTAAGAACACGAGATTTGAAGTAGTAATGTTGCCTGCGCTAGGTGAGAGCACGCTAGGGGTCTGCAATGCATGCTGTGTCAAAAAAGACATAATATACAGTCATCGTTTTTCTCCCCTTTTGTGACTTATGCATTGTGCCCTCCACAACACATATTTTTGAAGAATTTGTTGTCCTCCATGAAGTTATTTCGCTGACCCTGCTTCGTCCGATATAACTATATAATTTGAACAAAGTTTTGAGCGCGCAGGACAGAAAAATACACATGATCTGTCGACTCCAAAGGAGAAACGTTTATACTCTAAATATTTACACACAAACAACTCAACCAGAATACAATTATTAAAGGCAATCCAACGAATTTGATTGATGACGATCAATTGCCATGTGTGTTTGTGGAGAATGAAGAAGAAAAAAAAAAAAAAGAAGCTATGACTCGAAAACTTGTAAAATCTCCGATATTGGAGTGCAGCACAAACTAAGAACATGGAAAAAGCAAAGTTGAATGTACACTTCATTTTATCAGAATAGAGATGCTAGAATCTTGCGGTAGTTGTAACTGCCAGTTAATGAGTACAGTATACGTGTAGACATACTAACATAAATACAGTATGACTTAAATGAATTTATTTTATATTAAAAATAGAAAACTGTCAAACAAATGTCAGCCCTTGGATGGAAAATGAGTGGATGGTGGATACTTTGTCCTCCAATACTCCAATCATTATGTGTACTCCATTGAACTTTTCTCTCTCTATATATATATATATATATATATATATATATATATATATATATATTAGTAATAGGGCATCAAGATAAGACTTATTGGAATAGATGTACAAAAGTTATGTCCTAAACTACTAGGACACTATTTTTTTAATATTTATAAGGCAATCACTAGGACACTCTTGGACTTGCTCTAATACCTAGGAGCATCTCCAAGAGTCTCCTAATAGACTCCTAAATATAATATAAAAAAATATGACTCTTAGTAATATAGTATAATTTTAAGAGTGATAACTCCAACAATGCTCTCTATATCCTCTCATTATTGTATATTTTATTCATATCTAAACCCACTATGTCAAGGATTTAAATTCATGTAGTGGAGCTACTACATGGCTCTTAAAAATAGAGGAGAGAGGAGAGACTCTTAAGTTTTTTAAGATCCATAAGAGCCTCTGGGAGCTCAATTTTTGATCATTCTCTTTATATTTTGAGTTAGGAGCCTATCTAAGAGTCTATTGTAGATGCTCTAACATTATGCAAAAAGAAGCTTGTGGAGAAATAGAGGAGAGAAAAGAGGCTCTTAAAATAGAGGAGAGAGAAGAGGATCTTAAGTTTTTTAAGATCCACTAAGAGCCTCTTGGAGCTCAATTTTTGATCATTCTCTTTATATTTTGAGCTAGAAACCTATTTAAGAGTCTATTATAGATGCTCTAACATTATGCAAAAAGAAGCTTGTGGAGAAATTAAATACCATATACATATAGAGGGTGACTTGGAGAGTGCTTTATGGTGGCAGCTTATCCCATAATAATATGCATTTAACATATCTTACTCATTTACTTCAGGAAAAAGGCCCGATCAGCAAGAAGCAAACAAAAAACTGACATTCATATTTCAATATATCAGACGTAGGCCACTACATCATGAATCTGAAGTATTTCATGTGTTAGAAATGAGAAAAACTAAAGTTGATCAGTGGCCAAACAAGTCATGCAAAAGAACAATCACCACACAACATTGTAGAATTACTATAAAATCTAATTGACAAGCTATCACTAGATACTATTATGGACAGACTAAAACGAAAATTGGTTCCTGCAACAATCTTAATCAAAACTATACTATCCCACTATTTTTATTTGCTCCAATTGCATAGCTATCAGTATACTCCCTCCGTCTCATTTTATGTGAGCTGGTTTGACTTTCACGGAGATTAAGAAAAAGTAGTAAGAAAGAGTAAATTTAGTTTAAAAGTGGGTAAGTGGTGGGACCTACTAAAATTTAATAATAGATTGGAGAAAAGTAGTGGTTGTAATAGTATTTATTTGATAAAAAGAGAGTATAAAATAGATAAGTGATGAGTGTAATAGTGAAAAGTATGGGTTCAGAAATAGTAAATATAGTAGGTTCATTCTTTTTGAGACGTCCCAAAAAGGAAGGGTCACATAAAATGGGATAGAGGGAGTACTAATGTAGTAATAAATACTCTTAGACAATTAAATCTTTAAAGTCAATTTGTTGATGCAAATATAATCTAATAGAGAAGTAATTTCAATTTTCTGAATTTTATTGGACAATTCTTAGGCTTCAAAATATTAAAACCAAGAGCTAGCAACTCAATCTAGGGACGGAAGATTATGATCTCGAAAAATAACAACTCAGTCTAGAGACGGAAGATTATGATCTCGAAAAATTCGTCGTATTAACATATACATATCTATCTCGACACTATTCAAGAACAATGAACAATTGTCTTTATTAGTCGGTTTAATTATAAAAAGACAATGCAAAAGTATTTGCAGACCCAATTTCCTAATAAGTTGGAAGATGTTCCATTCAGTTTCAAAGAATCTTAGAAAATTTATAAAAAAACAGAGTTATTTGAGAGAAGTATAATGTACCAGAAAACATAAAATTGATATTAATACTTAACATAACAAGATAGCAAACTCTTTTAAAACTAACTTTACAACTAACTCTAGAAATTTACGGATATCTTTTTTCACCATAGATACTCAATTCGAACCCAACATCCGTGGAAGTCCTACATACTAATACACCACGTGCCCCTCATCCGTGAGCACCTCTTCGTCTTCCTTTTCGTCTTCTTCTCCGTCTTCCTTTTCGTCTTCTACCACTCAATATACCTCTGGTAGATATATGTCAACTCATTATCCTCATTTACACGGTAAATGACAAGACGTACAGCATTTCCAAAAAATCTTGCATTTCGCATAGCAATATTACCATGAGACATATGTTGATTCCTCATGACTCTCACTCTCAGTCTATGCCCTTCGACAACAGGGGCAAGAGGGATCAGTTAACCTCTCTTAAATTTTTGTCCTTGATTTTATATAATTAGTTTTATATAATTACATAATGTCGTGCAACGGTAAAAAATTACGTAGTCTGAATCATTTTGGTATCCGTCATTCTAATCAGAGTGGATATGACTTATTTATGTTATGAAACGGTAAATATTTATATAATATGAATATTATTTTTCCCCTGTGTTCATTCAAATTAATATCGCTACAAAATATTATATACGACATCCCTTATTTTCGGAGCTGCATCCGCCACTGGATGCACCCGATGAACAATCGGAGAAACATGCCTAATTTGTGCACTCTGGACACGAACAATCTGATGGTCAGCCGGAAGTTGTTCGATTGTTTGTTGATAAAAAATGAAACGGTTATTGGTGTTATCTATAAATTCATCAAAACGCTGGAGGAGTCTACGAGCAAGATCCATGTTAGATCCAAAGGCTAAATTCCTGAAACAAAAGGAACGATTTTAAACATAACCGGTTATGTTGATCTAATTATTTTTTTAATTAAGTACAAATTCATTTAATTTTCTCATTTTATTGTTCATCAATGTAATATTATTAGTGCAATAGATCCATTAAATGGTCATAATAATAATAATAATAATAATAATAATAATAATAATAATAATAATAATAATAATAATAATAATAATAATAATAATATACAAAGATGCAAAATAATCTAATCTATAATGAAATATCCTAAATATAGAAAATTAGAGAGGACGTGATCAATAAACTTTGGATTGTATATACAGTGAAACCAACATCTGAATCTTTATATCGTACAAAATTCTACTATGAAAAGGGTTTTTATTACAAATAATTGATTATATAATTATTGTAATTCTGATTTTATTTGTATTATTAAATAATTTTGAAGACATGTATTGATTATTATAGGAGAACAATTCTATCATAAAATAGTTTTTTTTAATTATAATATTACTTTTTCTATAAATTCTTCCAATCTTGCTGAGGTCCATAGAATTTGGAAAGGGCCAAAGTCATATGCTCAAAGCTCTTGCAGGTGATGTTATTGGATTCTTTGAGGAGTGGGAATCAACCTGCCTTGATTATGATGAAAGGCTAGCAAAAACTGCAATAGTCCTTTACTTAATAATAAATTTTTATAAATTAATTAAAAAAGTTCCGTGCATTGCACTGGCTATAAGCTAGTAGGAGGATACGAAGGGCGGTGATGTGGCGTCTCCGGAATTGCTCGATTTAGTCTTATAATTTTCTTGAATTTTAAATTGAAAAATAAAAATGTAATTCAAAAAATCAGGTTGAGGGATTCTGAAGGTAATACAGTTCTTTTTTAATTGGATTCTAGAGGTAATACAATTATTTTCTTATTTAGAAATCCTAAAAGGAATAGGATTGTGTTTATTGAACAATCATAGAACAAATACAAGTCATATTTAGGATTTGTACGATAATAGAATTTTTATTTTCGATTTAGTCTTATGATTTTCTTAAATTTCGAATAGAAAATAAAGGATTGTAAAGATAATACAATTCTTTTCTTATTGAATTGTAAAGGTAATACAATTATTTTCTTATTTAGGAACCCTAAAAGGAATAAGATTGTGTTTATTGAACAATCATAGAACGAACACAATTCATATTTAAGATTTGTATGATAATAGAATTCTTATTTTTGTTATAATTCTCTTAAATTTTGAATAGAAAATAAAATTATAAACTAAAAATCAGGTTGAAGGATTGTAAACCGCATCGTGCGGTTTGTGGAAAATTCAAACCGTAACCACACCACGAAATTTAAAAACCACGTTTTTTGGTACGGTTTGAATTTTTCACAAACCGCACCACGAAACCTAAAATCCAAATTGTGATATTCAGGACTTTTTCTACGTTTTACCTGTGCTACGCATTGAACAATCAATTTTTCAAATAAAAATAATCATGTTAATATATAAATTTAAGTACTGATTATTTTCTTTTTCAAAAAAAAAAAGTACTGATTATTTTGATATCATTTATACAATTTTATTAAATTTAAATATATGTATAATTTTTCTAAATAATTTATTATATCTTAAATGCTCTAATTTTGATCAAATATAAATGTCCCATTATTATATTAAATAAAATATATAGTAATCATATTTTATTTTCAATCAAATATTATATAAGATCGACTATCGGTTCAAGAATTATGAAATTCAATCTCTACTTCGAATTTCAGAACCTAAAATCTAAATAATATGGATTCAGTTTCGTCTTAATTCTTGAATTTGCACAAATACTGATATAGTATATTTTTTGATCATCGTTCGAACGACAAATAAGGATCCACAAGTATTTTGAAAATTCCTAAAAATTTTAAAACTAATATAAATTAAAATATATTTTAAAATTAATCAGTTAATTACTCGACTATGAATTAATTTTAATTATCATATAATCAAAAACACACATAAACTTATTATTAGTAAACCATAATACAATATAAAATAGTAAAAAATAAAAGAGAATAATATAAGTACATATAAAATTATATTATTTTTAATAATTTGTGTAAAAGAATAATTTAATATTTTAGGGTCATAAAATTTTCCAATTTCCCGTCCCGAATAAAAGAGTGTCGTGATAGTTTCTATAGCTCTCTTTACGGGACGGTTCTATATCCACGTCCAATGGGGAAACACTGATTTGTGTTTAAAAGGTGAGTGAAGCCGGTGATTTCAGTGGAAGCCCCTTTCTCCATCCCTTAGCATCTGATTAAAGTTTGGCTGGTTGGCTAATGGCTTATATCCTCGACCTATCGCGAAAAAGAAAAGGTGATGATGATTGTAGAGAGCTAACACTCGGAGAAGTTACTCGTATCCGAAGAGGGGTAAATTATTTTTCAACTAATATTGTCGACAATTCAATTGCTTGCTGATGTTTTTGTAGATATATTTGTGGATTTCAATTATTTGTTTTGTTTGATTATTATACTTTTTGTTATTCTTCTCTATAGAAAAAAGAAGATCGCTTGAGAATGTTTCATTTAGAGAAATTTGTTATGCAGCCTTTTATAGGCCCTGTACTATCACCTTAGTTTGTAAGAGAAAAGTAACAGAAAGACTCAAATTACACTTCACTCCCTCTCACTTATAGTAAATCACAGTATTAGCCCTGCAATATTAATCATTCTCAAAAACTCTCACAAACTTCATTCATGCCCACCTTGCATTTGTTAAATATTTCAAAATTTAAAATTGGTTTGGGTTTGACAGACCTTGTGTAAGTGGTGTACAATTAACTGGCCTTTTATGTTTCTCAGAAAGTTATGCCGATTCATCTACTTTTTGAATGTGCCACCGGATATGCCCTTGTTCTTGCCCGTGGAATCACTGAAGTTGGGATGAACAAATTTGAATCAGTTGAGGAGTACCTCAACCAATCAGAGCAGCCCTTTGAGCTTGAATCTTATCTACCATTTTCATCGGTCGAGAATGCCCTAATTCAAATGAATGCTATTTCCAAGTGTAAAGTTCATTTCTGTCTTAATCCACTTCTTTCCATGTATCCCCTCTTCTTTTTACACAAAGTTGTAATTTTGTTTCTTTTTTAGCACTCGTGACTGATCAGTTACAGAAATTTCTCGAGGATGCTCTTCCACAACCAAAAACGGGAGGAAGTATGTATACCGTTGGAGTTGGTGATTCAATGCTGGGAGCAATGATTATAAGGAAAACAGGACTATGTGTTCGAAGTGCTAGACTGATTAGTGATGTCATGCGTGGCTTGCGGATGAAAATTGATCAACTGATAGGCTTGGGGGTATGTTGTTCTTTTTTCAAGCTAGCATTTATAACATCTATATATATATATATATATATATATATATATATATATATATATATATATAGGCAATTGCTCAAATACAAACCACTAAAATAAAAACTAAAATGGAAACCAAGAGAAACTATACCTAAATGACCTCACCCACCCCCTATATGTCATCACCCACCTAAGGCCCGCCCTCACCCCAACTCAATCCACCCCGGGCCCGCTAGGGCCTCGCTAAGGCTCCTCACAGGCCCTAGACATGCTGTAGACAATCTTAAATAGCCAAGACTTGGTCCCACCATGTTGCCACTAGGCCCCGACCCGGCCCTATTAGGCCCCACTTAGACCCCGTCTAGGCCCATCTCGGGATCCATCCCCGGTCCCAAAACCCGCATCATTCTACTTAATCTCATTGGTTTCTATTTAGTTTCTATTCTATTAGTTTCTATTGGAGTAGGACCTATATATATATATAATTTTTCATACTAACACTTTTGAATTCTGATTATATGCAGCATGGTGAATTGGAAAGGGCTCAATTTAATCTGGCGCGCCTTTACAACCGGACGTGTACTCAAAAAGTCATCAAAAGGCCGATCTTGGTTTCATCATTTTCTTCGTTAAAAAAACAAATTGGGGTTGTGCCATTTAGATTTGAAGGTGTTTTCAAAACCAAGGGTAAAGACAACATGTTGTGCACCAAAAATTTAGTACCCGGCGAAGCTCTTTATGGTGAAGAATTAATGCGTGTTCAGGTGAGTCGATTTATCTGTGATTAATATTTGCCTCTTAATTGATTTATGTAGTTATGAATCTCCATGAATATTATTATCTTTATGTTGAAACTGCTTTTTTTTTTTGTCACGTGTTAAATTCTTTAAACCCAATGTATTAGTTCTCAATTAATGTCTTAAAAAGGCTCCATATTGGTCCTTTGTCCTTTTTTAGTGTTGTCATTGTTTAATGCACAATAATGCATAGCTTTGTGTTTCCATCCGCCGACCAAGTTTTTACTTATTAGGAATTATTTCAATCTTTTTATCTCAGAATGAGGGGGACATAACTGAAGTCGAGTACAGAGTGTGGAATCCCCTCAGATCGAAATTAAGTGCCGCAATCATGTATGGTGTTACGAACATATGGATTGTAAGTATTATCATATCTCGGAACTTGAAATAGAATATGAGTTGTGTAATTATTTTTGTAAATCTAAATAATTATTTTTGTTTTATGTTTTTTAGAAACCCGGCTCTCGTGTTTTATACTTGGGAAATGTATGTGGACTTACGGTTTCTAATCTGTCCGATCTTGTTGGTTCGGTAAGTTATGTAGTCTGTCGTAGGTTACATATATCTATCATTTATACCTTGACCAGACATGTGTTTCAATAGTAGTTTGAAAACATATTTCCATAATTTTCATTTGCAGGATGGTATGGTCTATGTAGTGGGGAATATTGATGATGTTGTAGGCATGGCCGGGACGAGGCCCAATGTTGTGACAATTATAGAAAAATTCTGGAATCATGGGAATTACCGCATGCTTGTTAGTACGGTTGATGTGATCTTTGCTGAGACTGATCGTCATCTGGATGAGGTTCTCTTCTGTCCCCGTAATATGAAGTTTAATATTTCGTACTCCATTAAGTGCACAATTTCGTGTTAAGTGTTTTTAAATAAATTTGAGACAGGGGTCTTACTCTAATTACAAATAACTTTTGTAATACTATATCTTTTTAATCATGTATAGTTCATCATTCAATTTTTGTTTTGCTTATTTCATATGATAGTCGGTATGATTTCCATGTTTCAAAGAATGGGCTAATGGCTATTAGTTGAATATCTAATATATCTTTGTAACCATGCTCATTTGTGATATTTCATAATTCTTCGTACGTGCGTAGAGAATTACACCTTACTCAATAACTTGTTATGTTCTATTACTATTCTGGTTTACATAGTAGTGATTTTGGTTTTGTGTTTGCTAGTATGTTGCAGAGACGCTATTTATGGTTAATAATGTTCGTTTCTATCTTAGAGCTGGTGGGCATTACATGATCTCTACACGGGTTTGTTTTCAATTAGTATATGATTTACTGTGTAATAATGTCTTTGATATCTTTGATGTCTTTGTTGAACTATGCTGATGACTAATGTTAATTGTAGGCGAACAACCTCAATTCGACTGGTCAAGTTAAAGATGTTTTTACTATTCATTTCCAACGAAAGGAATTTAAGCAAATTGAAACAATCATGCTGAATTTGATGGAGGGAGCATGTTCCTTGGTTGTTGGTAGTTATCGCTTACTTGATGATTAAATGCATGTTCAAAGGTGTGTTTTTCTTCAACGGTAGATCTTAAATTTAAGTTGGTGTTGTGTATGAATTTTGTTTATTTTAATATACTAGTTTTTCTTTCATATTTGCTTTCTTTAAAATTATGATTTGGTTGTCATAACCATGACTATGTTTATTGAATTTAAGCCTTTAGTCAGTGCCCTCACAATTGTGATCTCATAGCATCCCAATGACAATATACGTGTTAAGGATCTGAGGAGTTATTTCTCGGTGATCGATCATAAGAGATTAGGCAAGTCAACTACAGTTACTCATAACATGTAGTTAACGTTCATAATTATGATTGATGAATAAAGTAAATGGATTCCCTAGCTCAGCATTGACTTCCAATCCCCCCCCCCCCCCCAACCGGTCAAAAACCTCTTGTTACTAAAATACAGTCTTATTGGCATTTGGTTAATTTTTAAGCAGTATTTGTTCATGTTATCTAGTTGATTGTTCTATCTTTGGTAATGCTTGCATTTTATGTTGTTTCTGTTTAGTTTTTTTGCATATTTTGCGGCCGTAACTTTTATTCATTATTAGGTCTTCGAGTATGAAAAAGATTTAAATATTGACAAATTGAAATTACCTAATGATATTGGGGTGGCCAAGGTCTAATTGCATTTCACAAGTTGTGATAATAAACCAAACCAAACGTACCCGGTATATCCAGCTATTTGTAGTTTACGTGTTATTGTCTTGATGTTCTGCTAGTCTTATATATCTGTTGTTTGCAGGGATCCAACCTTGGATGGAATGGCTCCTCTTTGTAGACTTGTCTGGTGTTTGGTTGTTTTTATATTCAATTTGAAGTAATCTGAATCCTTTTCAAAATTAGGTTTAATTTTGTATTAATCTAATACTACTGTGGTAGTTATAAATATGATATTCAGTAATTTGATCATCATCACATTTTGTTTTCCGATCTCTTTGAAGATGCTCCATGCATTTCTTCTTTTGTTGTTCTCGAGATAAACATAAATGCTGCTTCCAACATTTACGGTGTACCTGTCTAAGTGTAACTGCTTATGGTTCATGTTTGAAGGATGGTGTATGGCTTGTGTTAGATAAAAAAATGGCATGATATGATTTTCCGTTTGGAGAAGAAGCCTTAACTAAGGTTTTGTTGCAAAGTGTGGAATGCAAAATTTAAACCTTATCAATGGATTTCTTATAGTTGCGTGACCAATAGAAATTAGCAGCAAATCTCCCTTGTCAAGTTGCTTGTCTATCTTATTGTAAAAAATACCTGCTCTTTCTCGATGGTGTACATCCCCTGATCCTTCATTAACCGAAACTATGAAAAGAAGTTAGAAGAACTGGATTGCATCATGAGAGATGAAAAACTTGAATGGATCATGCTGTCTTGGTTTGTAATTTAGTAGTGATGTAGTGAAGAAAGAAAAGTTATTCATGTTGATCCAAATTGAACATTTTCATCCAGGTCGGCCAGTCTGTGTTGTGTTTCGCGTACATTGAGCTTTGAAGTACTTGACAACTGCATTAATCTTCCTTGGTTTGCTGAAGTCCTTCGTTCGAGAGGAGGCTCTCATTCTGCTTGCCAGAATTCTTTGAGATGGAAATTATATATATCTAGTCTTTTTTCTTTTCCAGCCAACCATACAACGTTTCTCCTAATTTACTTAAAAAATTCTATTAGGAACCATTCTGTCAAGAGTCAAGGTTATTGTTCGATAAAAATCAAGGAAATGATTCTAGAATGGAAAGGAGAGCTTCGACTTGGGGGTGTAAATAAAAATGAACTACTACTATAGTAGAGACTCAGAGAGTAGCGGAGAATATGTTTGTTACATGATGTTACGCCTTCATAACCAAATATTATTGGTTAAAATTATAAATCTCCACACCAGGGATTGCCATTTATTGTTATTTGTGTCTTCATCATCTTCAGAGTAAGGTCATGGAAAACTATTTAGATGTACTAGAACCAGAGAATACAGTCCATCAACGAAATAGCATGTTTTTTTTTAAAACCTTATTTCTCAGTCGAGCATGCATTTAATCACACTACACTAAAATCAGGATCGAATTTAAAACAAGATTCATAATCAAGAATTATACTTCTATAAAATTTAATAAATATAAATTTTATCATTTAAATAAATAATTTATCAAATTTATTTTTTTATTATATTTTTTATAACTTAAAAATTATCTATAATATAAAATTATTTGTACAATTTAAAGTGCTTATTTATACTATTAAATCATTATAAATCATAAGACATTAATTTAAATCTAGTCAAACAAGCTCATAAATCAGCAACTAATCCCAACTGATTTGCTTAAATATGAGCATTCATTCCCTCAAATATAGTATATTGGCAAAACTTAGCATTCAAGAAACATCATGCAATAAAATCAGAAAATCAAATAGTAGTAGAAAACTTCAAATTTGATCTACGCTTTGCACTAACAAGCCTTGCAAAATACATGAGGTTCTGCAAGTTGCATCGAAACTATGTTAGCACCAAATTCAAAAAAAATTGAACAAGATAAAAAAACATGCTACATATTTGGAGTGTCAGTAATTAATAACATATCTCCAACCGGCTTATTTTCAGGAATACAACTTAGCATATATTGTTTTCCCATAAAATGAAGGTATAAAAAGAAGAGTGGATTACTGTCCATATTGTTATTATAGCAACAGCTTACAAGATAATGATCAAAGACCAAAGACCAAACTAGAAATTATAGGCTAGAAGTGCCCACCTCAAAACAAGTATTTCATGGAGCAGGGATACATAAAATCAGCCAGTTTTTTCCTGTTTAAAGCTCTAAATCATACATGAACTCATAAAAAGGATACCGCTCAAGCAACTGCAAAAACTTGGTCTATCAATATAACTCTGCAGCAGACTAATCACTCCTCTGTGAAGTTGAGTGCAAGATCCCAATAGTGAGGAACTCCAGCATCAGAAAATACCCTCCGAGCAGCTGCTTCACTCCTGCACTCATGGACAGTAAACCTGTTAAAACTCGGTTTAGCAACACTTCCTTGCCACACTAAGACACATTTGTTTACAACAGCTTCATCCTCATCTTCGTCTTCATCTCTCACAGCTGCAGCCCAGTCTATTCGCTTAAGCATAAGCTTCCCATACCGTTTGATGGACTTACTTCCACCTTCAACTACCACAACAGTAATGCCGTCAGATATCACAGCACTTCCTGTCAATCGATTTTCCTGGGCATTCACATCAACCTTAAAGCGGGTCTGACGGTGTGAAAGATCATTAATTTTATAGACAGAAACTAGCGTCTCTAGTGTATTAGGGTCATCAAAAAGTTTCCTTTTCTTCTTTCCACTGCGTTCATCAGGGGTTAGCTTCCGTGCCATATTTCTGTCGACATGAGCTTGTTCACGCTCAGCAGCAGCGCTTCTGATTTCCATTTCAAGTCGAGTAGGATCTTGGGTTGCTTCAGAACCAAGCACTTTCATCAGATTGCTCATTTTAACTTTGGGTTTAGGAGGTTCTATCAGGCCTTGCCTGATCATCTCTTGCTTATCTTTTTCCCTAGCAAGTCGTCTCTGTGTACGGAGTTTCTTCTGTTCTTTCTTCGTCAGTTTTAAGGGTTGAGGAGGTGGAGGAGCAGGTTCAGCAGGTGGCTCAATAGGCCGTGGATGTTCCACATAAATGGTAATTTTCTCCATCCTCAACTTATTTTCCGCTATTTTACCGTCACATATATCATCGTAAGTACCAGCCAATAAAAGAGGTGCATCCCTGAAAATAATGAGCAATCGCATACGCTTGTTAGTTATTTGACATGCTAAATTTGATCAACAAAGGGCGAATAATTAGGAAAAACACCAAACTTAGCATCACTACTATCGTACACGAACTTAAAATCTTCAATATAGGATCTGGCACTTTTCACAAGTGTACATAGGCACGTGCAGGCATCACCAATGTAATTTTAAAATGGACCTGGCAACAAGCTTACACTTCCAATATTATGAAGCTGATTTCTCAATCAGCTTTATATGTGAGTTTAGCATTTTTAACAATATAAACAGCTAATATCATCTGCAACCCAAACCTCACATGTAATATGGAATAGTACGAAAAAGAATTTAATTCACATGCTTGATAAATAAAACTTCACATGTTGAGTTCTACATATAATGAAGGAACCAATTAAGTAACATAATCAGTAAATCACAGTTTCAAAGAGCATAGATAGACTTTACTGCTTTGATTTATAACGACCCGACAACAATTTAAAGCTAATATAAATATATTCTCTTAAAATAAATCAAGCAGAATTATACTGTATAATGAAAGATTCAGGTATCTTACCACCACTCAACTTCAGGAATTGGTTCTTTTGGTTTCTCTTTCACGATCACTCTCTCTGATACCTCAATCAGGTTGGGATTTATATCTGGCTCTGCTTTAGCTTTTGCAAACTGTGCTTGCTTGACCCTCAACTCTTTCGCTTGTGCTTCACCAAATTGACTCTGAAAAAGAAATTAGAAGTGGAGAATAAAAAAAATGTTAACATAACCAGAGCGAGAATAGAAAATATAAACCAGAATACCTTCAACTTAGTAATCTCTGCATCTCTCGACCATTTACCCTCCTCTACAAATAGAAAATTCATTCTTTTAGGCCTCAGAAGCTTATTCTTATCAATACCCATGTCCGGATCAAAGTGTGGATTTTTCTCGGGATCAACTTCCAGTTCAGGTTTTAACATTTGAAATGAATCTTTTTTCTGCTTGTTAATGTTAACCTGGACAACATAAAAGAAAGCACTGGTGAATTTGCATTAAGATAACTTTAAACAAAGATATAGAATGTTATAACTCAGCAAGCAAACAAATAACAAACCTTCAGGGTGCTGAGGTTGTTCAGTTTTGGAACATTCACCACATTTCCATGTTCATCTATTTCTCTGCCCAACGCATCCAAACGAAGAACAGGAGCCTTTGCAGGCTTTGGCTGGACAGTAACATCAGGTGGTAACTGTCCAGGAAACATGTTTATCAGAGGAGCATATTGTGGGTCCTGTCTGAATCCCATTTTAGCGGCAAGCTCCTGTGCACGTTTAACCGCTTCAACCTTTGGTGCTGTAAGGCCCTCTAGATGAGGCACACCACTCACAAGTGGTTTTGCTGAAGCAGAAGTAGGTAGAATTGAAGAACTTAATGTTACTCCAGCAGATGGAGCAGGAGTAGGAAGTATGCCTGATGTAGAGACTGCTGCTTTAGATCCCTCTTTCGACCCAATACTCTTGTTTAACTACAAGATCAACAAGAAATTTTAGGTGTGCATAGTAGATTATTGACAGGTAACTACTGAAGAAATAAAATGAAAGCGTAAAACTTGTGATATTATATCGTATACTTACCAATGGAATTTTCTTTAACTTCTCGGAGATTTCCTTCTGCTTCTGCAAGGTTATCCTCGCTTTTGTCAAAGCATCAAGTGAGTGGAGACCTCCACTTCTCCCAGCTGCTGGAGTTGTCCCATCTGTACTAGATTTCCCAGGAACCTCATAAGATCTGTTCACAATAACTCCCTTATTTTCATTTGTGGTATAAATTGAAGATACCTTAGGATTGTCGACAGGAGTAAAAGAGGCCCCAGGCAGAGTTCCTGATGCCATGTTGAGTGGTTCCGAACCAGCACCCTGTAAAAAATAGAATCAATCAATTAAAACTGTATACTGAATTATGAGTTTTGAAAAAAATATTATGCTTGAGAATATATCTTTAGAGCACACCAACATCATGACAACTAAAAGGAAAAGTTAAAAACTCATCAAAAGTCTTCCACAAATACTACCATTGACCAGCCGACAGTTTACTTGCAGATATGTGCTTTACTGCTTTGTGCATAACATTGAATACTAAATGTTGATCACAAAAAAGCAATATACAATTTCTGCAAAGAAGACATGTATGGGTATATATGTTTGAAAACATAATAACGTGAACTGTGAATGCCATATTGCCATAGGACACCTGATGAACCCATTTTGAGGTCCTCACAAAGGGTGTGGAGTCATACAACTGGTACCATAACAAATATGCTGACACAAGAAATGATAGCACGCTCCAATTCCAATAGTTCTAAAAAAAAAGGAACCCCACCTAAGATGTGAAGCAATCTCGTCTTTAGCGAGTTATATTGCTAAAATTGGTATACAACCAGAAGAATAATGAATCATTAAGTGAAAAGATCTAATAGCATGTGGTAATAGCTGTATATATGCACAACAGTGATATTGCATTATAGATAATACAAAAACCATATATAAAATGACTACTAATGAATGGTTTAACTAGGACCTCAAATTTAGCTCAAATACAAATCACTTACATCATCTCCAGAACAAGATATGCTTTTAATCGTTATATAACATGGATAGATTCTTGGCTAAAATATTGAAATGGATCATACCTAGAAAAAATTAGAGAATAACAATGACAAATGCATAAAACATGAACACAAATCAGGCTTAATTAGTAAGCTAAACATCGAAACAACAATCAAGCTTCCAGGCACCTAGGTTATGATATAAACTAATCAAATCCAAAGGCATTTCAGTCCTGAAATCAAACATCCCATAGCCCAGTTACAGACTCATCCTCCAGGCTCCAACTATGACATAAAAGACAAAGACACTAAGCTAATCGAACACATCTCATCACAAAAAGCAGGCTATCTAATCAGCATAATGTAATCTTACTATCACACATTCAATAAATAATTAAATTTCTACCACTACATAAAACACAAACACACACAATAATTCATCAGAAATGCAGTGAGTAATACTCACATTGGCAACAGAACCCCCCGCACCATTCTGATTCCCATTCACCTCCTCATTCTTCACTTCTCTCTTCACCAAAACCTCATCGAAACTGCCTCGCTTACTCTCACTATCAACATCCACATCCTCCTCCTTAACCTTATCCCCAAACCTCCTCCTCTCCTTCCTCTTCCCTCTCTCCTCTCCATCCTCAATCCTCTTCCTCTCTCTCCTCTCCTCTCTCTCGTCTCTCTCGATTCTCTCCTCTCCATTCACATCCTCAAACCTCTTCCTCTCTCTCCTCTCATCCGAAACCCTAGCTCTCTTCTCATCGAATCTCTCCTCCTCGCTCCCTCCTCTCTCCTTCCTCTTACTCAAATTAACATCCAATACTCTCTCTCTACTCCTCTCTCGCTCATCCCGTGACTCGTACGATCTCTCTCGCCGCTCGCGATCGTTCTCTCGGTCGCCTCTCGATCTGTGCTTGTCGTCGTCGTCTCGAGATTTGTGCTTAGAGCTGCGGTGCTTGTGGTGGTGATCTCTATCGCGATCGGGATCTTTGTGTCGCCGGCTGGATTTATCTTTTTCCGATGGTTTATCCATAATAACCCTAGGTTTTTGAACACACACTCCGCCTCTGCGTAGCGTAGTATTTTATAGATCCTGTGTAACTTTGGGGCTTTCGAGTTATCGAGCGTGTTTCCATTTTTCTTTTTAAGTCAAAAGATATTTCCTAGAGGCCGGTAATTCGTAATTTTATATAATTTATAATTTTTTAATAAATTTTAACAAAAACTAATTTTGGTTTCAAAAAAAAAACAAAAACTAATTTTAAAAAATTAATTTATATAATTATTTTATATTAATTTTAGTACTTATAATCATTTGTGATTAAAAAATAATTTAAACAGACAATTTAAATCACACCCTTATACCAAGCACTTAATATAAATATATTTTTTTAAATCATTGTGTGTTTGAAATTAATTTCAAAATATAATATATAAATACGATATTTTTTTATGTGCATTTCTGCTACAAAACTCTAATTAATGCTATAAATAAAGTAAGGATTCTAAAACTAATAATAGTTCTAATCGGAACATGTTGTCATAAATAGAATTTAAGTCGGCTTAAATAGTCTATTTCGTTTTTCCGCTTTCTAGCTCATAATAACTCACCATCGATTTATTCGTATAAATAAATTATAAGTCAATTTTTAATTTATAAATCATAATAAGTTGAATATCATAAGAAATTATAAATACAAAAAAAAGTATCCAGATATATAAAAATAACTTCTTAATTACCAATTATTTTAGTAAGTATTATTTTCGGTTTAAGTCAAACAATCCTATGTTTGCCTGCTACGCATAATGGGAACTAAAAAGCTAAAATTAAATGTAACTTTACTTTCAAAAAAAAAAAAATTAAATGTAACTTTAGTTGAATAACTTAATTTTGCTGGTTTAAATATCATTTGTGTTATTATAATAATAATAATTTAAGAAGTACTGATTATTATAAATTGAATAAGTACTATATAAGCTGTTATTGTACATTGTACATAATCCAACTGGGTCCTATTTCATAAAATGAAAAATATCATGTATTTGATTTAAAAAAAAAAAAAACTAAACTCAAGCAGGACAAATCTTAATAAATTGATAATCATTTAATTTTTGAATTGCTTAACATACATAATAAAATTATCTTTTCCGTGATCACTTAACATACATAATAAAAATATTTTCCGAGCACTAATTAAATTATTTTCAGAAAATAACGAAAATGAGGAAAAATCATTATCAAAGAAAATAAGAATTGTGATGATTAGAAGAGATAAAATAAGATGAATGTGAATTTGTGAAAAATAAGACGACGAACATGAATTTGTGAGAAGGATGAAAGTTAATTGATGGAGTGATTAGGTTGAATTTTTTTTTTTTTTCTAAACTATACGAATATACATTTTTTGAATTAACTAAAGCACTATCCTTGGCTCCTTACAATCCTGGGTACTGTACAGCTCTGGCATTCTTACAAACTTGACAATATATATCTAACAAGAATCTGTTTGCCAATGCCAAATATCGAGTCATTTTGAGGTGTTACTGTCTGGTTGTTATAAGATCTTTCAGGATTAAAAATAACTTCTACAGCTTTCACAAAACCAGATTGAATCCTTAAAAGAGATGAAGTTGAGAATAAGGCTCACAGAAGCTCATTGTTTGCGAATAAATGCTCAAGCAAAATGTGAATTTTCACCCTACTAAATATTGAAACTCACAACTCTTGCAGAAAAACGCTCAATAGTTTACATTTTGGGTATCACAAAAGGATCTTATCGGCACATTCTTTCTGTGGAATAAAGGAGCATGCTCATTTTTAACATTGTATCTGAAGTTTAAGCATTTGACCTCCGGAAGGCAGATGTATGGAGTCGCGTAAGTCTTAACTATAGCATGAGAGTACCTTCCAACTTGAATCAGAGATAAAGCATAAAATCGCACCAGAATCACTTCTTATTATGTGAGTATTCACATGCGTATTTGGGAGAGATACATATCAGACATGAGTATTTGCTAATTACTGTTCCTAAACGCGATTATATATGAATATGAGGATTTAGAAGTTGCACATTTGCCATTTGGGAGATCCCAATGAAATATGCATCCATGTGGTAGTGAGGGCTAAAACTTAAGTTACAGTACTGGGACAATGCTTTTGATTTTGTAGTGAAATATACCTTCACCCCGTAAAACAGATATACCAAGTACACAGATTGGCAAACATAGAATCAAATCAGTTACATATACCATATTATGTATTCTCACAGTTCACACAGCTGGAGATAGATATGTGATAAGCATAAGATGCATTAAAACATATATTAACTACTCGCGATCACTCTTATGCAAAACTTTATTCTGGAGTTCTGTTACCATTTCAGCCTATACCTGAACCTGAGTCTCTGTTTCAGTATCTTTACTAGCCATCTTTCCGACTTCTGCTTTGCCATTCCCAGTAACCTCATGGTCATGATGCTTCAACAAGTCTGAAATTCTTACTGCCAAACTGTGCTTTGCTGCTGGGGAAACACCATGCTCCCCAATGATTGAGTCCAGTACTGCTTCTGCCAATTGTTTATTGTGAATCACTGCTTTTCCATCTTTTGGTATAGAAGTTTCCTTGGAGAAGCCGATCTATATTGGCAAAACAAGTAAGGGATGCAAAGAATAAAAAGATTTCAAAACGTGATAGAACTTGTACAAGAATAGTAGAATACATACTAAAATCAGTAATTAGATTAACCGAGTGTTTTATATTGCAAGGGAGCTAATATGCTTTCGCACAAAAAAAGGGTATTAGTGCAAAAATATGGGCCTGGTAGCTAGGGAGACTTCTGCCAGGTGCAATTGGTCCAACCAAAAACACAGTCGACCAATATAAAAAGTTAAAGAGCATTTTGTTTTGTTTTGTTATTAGACTTGTATACTAGTAACCAGATCATGTTATTTTACTAAAACTCTGGGGAAACCAGCATTTCAAATTATACAGCGTCTGTTTGAGTTTGAAATCACATACGGTCAATGATCCAGCAGGTAATTGTGTGAAGAGAATTGAGGAACCCGGAGGAAATTCCTCATCTTTGAAAACTTCAAGAAACTTGTCAATGGCTTTTGCCTCTTCATCAGTATAGCTACCAATTGCTTTCCAGTGAGCAACACAGTTTTCTGCTACTTTCTCTGAATATTGTTTACCAGTTAATGGCAAAATCGTGGTCACACGTGTAAACTTATCAAAGGGACCTGCAAAACAGGTTGTGGGAATACTGTGATTAATTTCTAATGTTTTTATAAATGCAGCATTGATTTGGTAATTAAAATGTTATGATATTTATTACTATTAAGCATTCCTCTGTTCAATTATAATTTATATTTATATGCTCAAATAATCAGAACTGGTACTAAGGGTTAAACTTCACCTTGGAAAATTTAAAACCAAAACCAAGTACAGGCTTAATCATATAAAGGGTCAAGCAACAAGATAATATTATACAACGGTGACTGAATATTACCTAAAATGAGAGACATTGTGCCATATAAAGTTATCTAACCAGTTTTCTGCTATCTGTAAAAAAAAAAAAAATTCTTAAGAACAGTTCATGTTTTTTGACTTTGTGTGAATTGTGGGAGAAGACTACATTTAAAGTATTAACCACAACTAACAAACTCCAGAAACAAACTAACTTAGGCACGACGCGAACTCCAGAAACATACTAATTTAAGCACGACGCACAACTTAAGCTGTATTTGAGTGGTAAAAATAATTGGCGTTAAATAGATGACCCCAGTATATCGCTTCTTATCCATCAACAACATGGATTGAATCTCTTATCATCTTATCAATGATGGGGAAAATCTTATCTCTTAAGATTTCGTTCAACTAATTGACCTTCTACACAGTTCAGACTACATTCAGTTTGTATGATCAAAAATTTGGTTCCATGTATTTAATCAATTTCAGCTAACAGATTCTAGAACCGCCATAGCTATAAGTAATTTGCACTGGTGACAATATCAGGTGTCATGTTCAAGTTACAGTACACATTAAACATATAGCACTCTGTATAGTAGCATGCTTTGTAAGACTGGATGAGTATACACTTCCTTGCAGCTTAAAATTCCCAATTAATTTCTCAAATTACAATTTGGCATTTGTGTACTTTCTCACACGGATTAAATTTCTAAACAATGTCAGTTCACACAAAATCTGTAGGTTAAACTTCAGCAATCAACATAATATCGTTGGCATACGTATCAAATTCTTAACAGATTTAGTAATTACGTGCATTCAGATGAATACTCCTAGACCTCCATTACTTCACATTTCTTTAGGGAAAAACTAACAATTACTCAACCTAAAAACATTCATAACCACAACCATTAGACTCAGACAACAGCACAATTCATATCAATAACAGAGTATCAAAAATGGAGCTCTAACCAGTAACAATATCATTGAAAAAACCGACGGATTTCATCAACTCGTCAGCGGTTTTGCCTTTCCACTTAAGAGCGAGCGACGGAATCGCAGAATCCTCCAGGTACACACCAATGGCCGTAAATTTTATAAACTTCCCCTGGATTTCCAGGCCTCTCACACCTGCACACATTCACGTCAATCACAACAATACATTTTCAATCAAACCGAAAATATCCGACACACATACACAGAGTCGCGCTCTATGAAAAACAGAACGTCTCTTCGAACTAATGCTACATCTATTAAAAATTTGCACAACAATACATTTCAATCAAACCGAAAATATTTGACACAAATTGCACTAAAATCAAACGCCTATTAAAACTGATGCTACATATATTTAAAATTTGCACAATAATACATGAAAAAAAATCTCGAATTCTCACGTGTTTTCACGTTAAAAAGTGTACCTGCACCGGCGAGGAACAAGGTGTGACAAGTGGCGGGAGGTTTGACCGTGGCAGGAAAAAGATGATTTTCGACCTGAATTTCGGTAACGGAAGGAGACATGGTAGCAGTAACGTATGATGTCTGAGGAGCAGCGAAGACAGTGAAGCTATCCACAATGAAATTATTAAAATAGAGTGTTACGAATATATAGGTACAAATTAAGATAAATTTAGCGAGAGATTGAGTTGAGTTGGGTAATGTCATGTCCCGTTTTGATGTGCACTGTCAGTAGAGTCCTGCCCCAACTAAATAAGGGGGGTCAGTTTTAATATGTTTGACTTATTTTATTAAATGTTTGACTATTTATTATAATGAAAATATAATAATTTTTTTTTAATTTTTATTTGTGCGACTCTAGTAAATTTATGTAGTGACAATTGAATTTGATTGTACATAATAATAAAGTTTAGAATTTAATAAAATTCACAGATTAAGAAATCTAGAAGTAAAATATTTAACACAAATTCGGAACTGACAATAAAGTCAAGTGCTGCCCATCTAGATGAATAAATGATGCGGCCTTCTAATCACCAACCAGCCCAACCACCTCAGACCTCAGTGTTTGGTACGACGTGCGGTGGTTATCAAATGCCCTTTTCTGCTCTTATTTCAATCATCATACTAGTGTTTTAAATATTTAATTATTTCGTATTTTTAAAATTTATTGATTCTTAATACTTTTACAATATTTTTAATTTTTATTTTATATTTAATAATATTTTCAATCAAACATAAAACAATAGTGAGAAACTCTTGTAATGGTGAGATATCTGGTTGCTTTTATTTCGAGATATGCATATTCATATAAATTTACAATGTTAACATCTTCTTATTTTAAGTTATACATTATTAAATTTTATTAGTATTAAGCATCTCCAACGGCGTTGGTTATAATCGTGGCTAAATTGGACATGTAAGACATAAGATAA
Organism: Daucus carota subsp. sativus; assembly: GCF_001625215.2. Lineage (NCBI taxonomy): Eukaryota > Viridiplantae > Streptophyta > Magnoliopsida > Apiales > Apiaceae > Daucus > Daucus carota. Next base: position 22,115,522 of record NC_030388.2, read on the forward strand.
AATTTGTTGAACCTATAAAATATTGTATTTCAACGGTATTGGCTATATTGGTTGTGTATAATTTAAAAATAGCATGTTACTAATATTTTGGTTTGTTAAAATAGAATATATCAATTCAATATGACAATAAATGATGTATAATCTTCCTACAGATTTCTTAAGCGGTTCGACAAATATTTATCTTCGTAGGTTGGCTAAAATTATAAAGAGCTATTAACCAAAAAACCCAACTAACTTGTCATTTTTTTGCCAAAAAACCTATAAACCTTTTTTCACCAATAACCCCAGTAAACTTTATTAAATCTTTGAAAAACATTTAACTATAGTTACTTATAGCTGTTGTGGACTAACCATGATCATCACATATCCTATGCGGTAAATTGATTACAATTAATCAAAAAAAATAACCAAAAAATCAGCACCACCAAAATCAGCTTTAAGATGGTTGATCTCATTAAGACAGGAAAGTAATAGGCTCTCATTCAAACAATGAACAGACTGAGAACTGCTCTGCCGCCATGTTATTGCGACTGAAGGCTATGAGGCATTTCATCCACCTCGTTTCTACGTGGTTGATTTTCTATGTAGAAAAAATGTATCTTATGGTGTATATTAATGTGTGAAATCCTTACTTAACTACTCGAGTATAAACAGTTAACCAAGCTTCAGGTGCAGCCGTGCAGCACATCAAGCGGCAAAATGGGAACTCTGAATTGAGTAAGACATATGTTAACCACTTAGCACAAACAATCCACCAAAATAGAAACAAATTACTCAACCATATACTCTGTCCAATCAATAATCCCGAGCAACTCCAAACAAACACCCCCTAAAACTCTATAAAAATTAGTCATGTGAGACACCCTAACCAAACCTGTGAGCTCAAACATAAAAAACTGTTCCATCTCCTGAATTTCGTATTGAATAATGGAGTCAGAAATAACACCCCATCTGCTAATCTTTTCACATACCATCTGATTACGTCAAAATGATAACCCCATTAATTTATTTCGAACATCAACTCAGCCTTTACAATAACCTGCCAATATCATACATCTTCACTTGTTTTCATTTTAATTTTTAAATCTAAACTAACAAATATCATATTATAAATTATTCCTGTAAATGACTAGGCGCTATATGACACACACGTGTATAAAATGATACAAATCAAGGAAAGATACATGACAAGTCACATTGGTATATTTAACCATGGTTTATTTTTATACTTTTAATAAAGTTTATTGGGGTTGTTAAAGAAAACAAAGTTTAAAGGTTTTTTGGCAAAAATTTGACAAGTTGATTGGGTTTTTTGGTTAATAACTCAATTATAAACAAACACATTCACGTGGTTGGAGTGTGATTGAAATGTCAAATCACTTCTTAGCTAAAAGCTTTGTATGGTTGGAGATGCTCTTGTCGAATAGCTTAGCAACTTGATTTTTATCCGAAATGCTGCAAAACGCAGTTGGTGCAAGTCCTGGAGGACTAATTCATGACCAGATGGTCCGAAACAGGACTTGTTTTTTCTTTTCAACTGTTTAAAAAGACATATAAATTTCTACTGTCAGATTCCTTCTTCGTGTCTGTTTGGCCGTTTGGGGTCGTGGTTGTCAACCACAACCGCAGCTTTTTATCAATAAGGAGGTATGTCGTTCTCGTGTGTGTTAATATAGCAGCTGCGATGCCCTGCAAGGTTGCACCATAAGAATGACACCAAAATTTTCGTTTGCTCTGTATAAAAATCAGGGGGATTTGGTAACTTAGTTGGTTTGCAGAATATATAATCAAACGGACATTTTTTTCTGCAGAGTCATCAGCACCAGGCCACCACGTGCTCATAGAAAGACATCACATATATCTCTTCACAAAAAATGTTACCAAAGGATCATGAATTTCAAAGGTCACCTCTAACAAAAGGGATTACTACAGTATTTGGTAATAACACAAGGGATTCTGATGATGATTAATCATAAAGCTTTCCACATTATTGAAATCCAAGTTTCCTTCAAGAGGCAACATTATTTTTCAGGGGCTACTGCATTATCCTTTCAGAGGCAAATATTCTTATTGGCAACTATGATATTTCATGTCAGAGCATGTTTGAATTGTTTACGACGCCTGTTCGGTAGGATAACTGGCAATGAAGATCATTAAATTGTATAATGGAGGGTCTGCTTGTTGCTAATAACTAGTCAAGACTAACAATTTGATCCTGATATAGAGGTTTGTCACTCACTTGGGATGAATTTCATAATGGCTACCTTGGCTCCTCTTATCTTGTATCTTTCTCCACTTTTTATAATGTTGGAGTTTGCTACTTATCATGTGTACTCTAAATGTCAGAATTTTGTTACAGATTCATAAAATAGAAGGGAGAAATTAGAAAAGAGAGGCTATTTTCAGTTTATCATTAGCGTCGAAGTCAATTTTTAGTGTTAGCAAAGTCGTTTTCATTAGATTAGTCAGATACGAGAGACTTGTGCACTTGATATAATATTTTTAGATTTATGATATATATATTTAAAAGGATCGATGACCATCAAACTTCCAGCGATCACCGCATTATGGAAAAGTTTCGTGCATTGCTAACTAATCCATTTGTTTGAGTTTTATCTTGACACCATATAAGGACTCCTAAACTAATATTCTAAATTAAAATTTAAATCATTTTATATAAACAAGTACTCCGACATGTCCTGGTAGTGTCTAGACAACCAAATGTCTCATTTTTAAGACATCACTAGATATGTCATATTGTTGGAGCAAATATACAAAAAGCATAACTTAAATAACCAGGACACTATATTTTATTATATTTATAAGACATCTAGTAGGGCATTATTGGACTTGATCTAAACACGTCAAACACGGTATCTTTCCCAGAAAAGGTGGTACTAAAGGATCATATTTCAAACTTCACCACTAACAAAAGGGTTTACTATTTGGTAATAACAGAAGGGACCTTGATGATAAGTCATAAAGCTTTCCACATTTAGATATTAAAATTTGTATTTCTTTAAAGAGGCAACATTATTGTTCTGCAGGGGCTACCACTGCACTGAGCCAAAGGCCACATAAGGTGGTGTATCAAGAGGCCCCATGCATATCCCAAATTCTTGTATTTTCAGCTTCATAAAATTCCTGAGCATTCTTATTAGCAACTATGACAATTCATGGAACAGCATTTTTGATTGTTTACGACGCCTGTCGGTAGGATAACTGGCAATGAAGGGCATGAAATGTGTATTTGAGGGTCAGCTTGTTGCTCATGAACCAATCAAGACTAACATTTTGATCCTGATATATAGGTTTGTAACCCACTTGGGATGAATTTCATAATGGCTTCCTTTGCTCCTCTTATCTTGCATCTTTCTCCCCTTTTTATAATGTTGGAATATGTTGCTTATTATGTGTACTCTAAATGCTACAATTTTGTTATACACTCAAGAAAAGAAAGGATATTTTAAGTTAATGTTAGCGTTCAGGTCGATTTTGGTGTCAGACTGGTTGTTCATTTACTCGTGATATTAGAGATACAAAGTTTTGTGCACTAGATACGACCTTTTTCAATTTATAATAACTATAGATAAAAAATGACCATCAAACTTCCACCTATCAGCAGATCATTGAAATGTTTTCTGCATTTGCACTTTCAGCAACCACAAAGCTAACTAGACCTCCCAGCAAACACTAAACTGAGTGTTAGATTTGAGTGAGCCACCTCAAAATGTTAATTATATTCTAAGAATAGCTCCTCAGAACAGCTTAAGCCTAAAGGTGGTGATTCTTTTTTTATTTACTCCTGATAAAGCAAGCTTAGCAAACAGGGGCTGTGTTTAACAGAAAAACAAATATCTCGAGCTTCACAGACATCACTTTGCTTCATTTCCTTTCCCACCACAGTATGTCGGGGATGTGTTTTAATACTCACTCCTAGGCTATATTCACAGGACATTTATGCATGATGACACACGTGTGCGCGCGCTCATGAGAGGGGGGGGGGGGGGGGGGGATGTGGAGAGAGATCCTTAAAATGAGTTGCAACCATGAAGAAGGTTACAAAGAAGCTCTAAAAAAAGTTCAAAAATTAAACAGATCAATCCAGGACAAGTAGCTAAGTTGGTGTAAATTAGAAATCTGTACTTCAGTTCTGGGCTATAATTTATTACCATTTAAAGAAAGTCTCTGGCCGGATTCTACGATCACTTAGTTATGTAGTCCGACTTTTAATTTCAGCTCAAGTACCCTTATATGATATGGCATTTGGACATGGTTATGGACACTCAACGCGACAGGTTATTCACATAAAAATTTCCAACCTAATCCTGGTAAAGTTGAATTTACACACATGCACCACCATAAACAAAAAGTTATTAGTGTAGTTAGGTTGCAGAAAACCAGGTATTAAGAAAAGCGTTGATATTAACTTTATGGTTTTGTTAGGCATAGAGCATATTTCAAACGAAACAGAGGCTCAACGATAACTTTTAGTGCCATCATTTGGTAAAAGGTGCAAGAGTAATATATATAATGCCATCAGACAAGAGTGGCCCTTCAATTCTTCATCCACTATCTCAGGCCTCAGCCATCCCAGACATATATTTATTTTCGGTATAGTGTGCCCATGGGCACACAATAAGCACTAACATCTATGAGTTTGATGCATTTTTATTGGTCATGTAATCATAAATATGGATGGCCCCCCTGCATTTACATCAATCCAACCAATCAAAACCCACCAAACTCATCAAATTTTGTGTATATGAGGTTAAAAAGTAAAACGAGCTACACATACTCAGTTAAGTACCTTGAATCATCTTAACTCTTGAAACTGCCAAGCTGTGTCAGGACGATTGCAAGGAGAAATAGTAAATTAACTTGTCCTAACTCCTATGCTAATGAGAAAGTGTTTACGATTCAAAGCCAAATAACTGCTGTAAGCTCTATGCTGATTTCAAGACTTCAACAGTAAGTAACACATTTACCTTTTGGTTCCTCTGGGTGGTCATCGACAAGGTCCGCTAATCAGGCCATGAAACAAAGTAAAAGAAACTTTGGGTTTGATGCATCCAGTGCTCAAGAAGAACCTAAGCCACAATAAGCACAATGATTACTGCACAGCCAATACAATTAAAACCATCTAATATGACCAATGATTCTATTCATTACTTTTTCAAACTTTGTTGTTAAAGTACAGGTATCTAATACTGTTGACACATTAATAAACAACAAAAATAAAGACAAAAGTTGGAGAAGAAGACATGGATAACTGTCGAGCAATACAAGAATTTAAATGAATATTATACTTTGCTGAAATAATTTTTGCTATCTTACAATTTAAAGAAAGTGTGTCCATTTCCAGAATCTTTACTTTTCAAGCATTATATAAACTAAAAAAGAGAAGACAACTTTCATCTGCAGCCTTCCCCTATTTAAACTCTGATTTCCAAACAACTAAACTACACAATACTTAGTTCACAAACACACCTAAACTGAGAGAATAAAAGAGTTAAATGGCTGCAAATATCGTTTCATGTGACCATGCAGATGAAGATTATATTGATATGGCAGTGAGCTCAAACGACAGTATTTTCTGCCACGCCATGAGTTCTCCTCCCCATCCTATGGAATTTGAATTCCAGATGTTCCCTAGCTTTTCAGAGAGCGACACAACCACTTCTCCAGCTGATGAACTCTTCTACAAAGGGAAGCTTCTTCCACTACACCTCCCACCGCGTTTACAGATGGTGGAGAAACTGCTGCAGAATGCCAACTGCTATGATAAATATGCAGATTCTTTTGATGAGTTCTTTAGCACTCCATTAGAAAATACCACCCCTGCAAGCACCACCCCCTTTGAATCCTGTAATATCTCACCTTACGAATCTTGTCAGGTTAGCCGAGAACTGAATCCAGATGAGTATTTCTTCGAGTATTCTACTGAAGCGAGTGATTTTATTGCTGATCCCTGCAAAAAGTCTTGGACAAGAAAACTTAAGTTGATCAAGCAGTCGTCCATTGGTTCAAAGATGAAGGCTTCCCATAGTTATCTAAAATCGTTGTTTAATAAGTCTGGATGCTCAAACGAGTGTTCTGCAGCAGCTGCAATACGGGAACGAACAACTCCTTTGGCAAAAGAATGTGCAGACAACTATACGAAAGTAGAAAGAGAAGCATTTGGAAAAATACATACAAGCAAACACAAGATTTCTACCAAAAGAAGCCTAAAGAATGGACAGATTCCTCAGATTGGAGGTGGTCATCATAGAAGATCGTTCACTGGGGCCATCAAGAGGCTTTCAACAACTAAGTCTTCATCTTTATCCTCTTCGGTTGGCTCTTTGTCATCATCAAGCTCAAGTACTTCAAATGGATCTCAAGAATCACAGTCATTCAAGCTAAATGGCAGTTCATATTCAGATATTGAAAATTCAATACAGAGTGCAATTGCTCACTGCAAGAGTTCTCAACAGCTTAATTCAAGAAAAGATACAAGTACTATAGAAGTATATTCATTCCCCTCATCTAGAATAATGTATGAGGATAGAGAAAGGTTTGAACTTTGCCAGGTTTAAAGATTTCAGAACGATTATAAATTAAGAATAATATTGATTTGAAAATGCTCCTTTTCCATAATTTTTTCACATTTTTGTGCAAGTAACTTCCTATTTGTTACATGTATCACTTCCTATTTATCATATGTGTCAGCATTGGTAGGGTTTTCTGGCTTCACTAATAAGAAAATTTACCAGGGGTTGGGAAGGGGAACGACATAACTTTGAAGGGGAAAGTATCTGTTTCTTTATAACAGAAAAATGACACTACAAAATCAATGTTTTATCGGAGCTTTCTTGCCAATGATAATTGTAAGCAGTAAAAATCAGCAAAAATATAAAACAGAAAAGCAACACTACAAAATTGAGGTCTGAAGTAAAATTAACCTTTGGAATGATGAGCACGGAAGAGAGGAGAAAGGCGAGGTTGAAGCAAATTTGCTAGACAGCAGATCTGCAATTTTACTCTTAAGTCTTGGACAATTGTGTCAATATTTAGTACAGCTTAAATTTACATATGAATCTCTCCACGCAACTCACCACATGTTTTTTAACCATCTCGCCTTAAACCGGTGATTCAAGTTATTTTGACATGCACTTCCTGATCAGAAGCCACCTGCTGGTTGGGCCCTAAATTTCGTTCCACCTATCCTGCACTTTCTGATCAGAAGCCACCTGCTAGTTAGGCCCTGAATTTCGTTTTACATATCTTACACCTTTCACGGATGGAATCACAACCGAAACTAGAAGGCATACTTTTGTTACAAACTGCTACTTTGTTTACCCACTTTGCAACATCAAGTGCATATTCATGAAACATATTATCCTCCAGATTGTATAACAAGCATGCAACAAATGGCCAACAGTACTTGACATCCAAAATATAATGCCATCAGCAGATACTTGAAAAACCAAGATGATGCTAATTGCAGATAAGAAGATTGTATATGATATGATCATCTATATAAAAATTCGGAAATTATTTTGACCGATGCTCCTTCCATAGTTGTTTACAATGTCACTCAGCAATCAAACTGTAAGTTAAGTATTTATTTCTTAAAGTGCATACATATGGTGAACTTCTGAATCGGAAAAATCAGAATGATGCCATGAGTTGGAGCCACTTCTTGCATGCTTCTGCCTCTTCCTCATTGATCGGACTCTCTTTGACTTCACAACGTAGTAAGTCATGGTGCCAAGAACTCCGGCCATTATAACTCCTCCCACAACTGTTACCAGAATTGCTGCCCACTCGTATTTGCGACCAACAACAATATAAGAGGATGCCATGAATGCAACAGAAGTGCACACGGAAGCAAGCCACATCAACTTGTTTATTACTTCTACTACCCTTCGTTCTGCTTTCGTTTCACCTCTAACCAGTGTAATTTGAATGACCACAACAGCCAAGGACGTGAAAAGAGCTATGGCGTTAAAGATGAAGAAGATTTTAAAAGAAGCCCTGCTCACCACTACAGCCATCCCCTGGTTGTTATCTCCACCAGGTACAGTAAAAATAGCTGCGAATGCAACTGTAGCAAAAAGCACAGCCACCACAGTCACTGAGTTTGTTGCATTATTGATCCCTTCTCGGTGAAGCTTCCTGAGCTCTTTGGCAATTCCATGAACATTCTTGTTTGTTCTTTTGGTTTGCTCGAGCTGTGTGTGAACATCTTTTTTTATTTGAGTTACAGTGTTCCTCAACTCATCCCGTGGTTGGTTCAACTCGTTAGCTCTAACAGCACCACGGCGAATGAGGCATGCCATTATATCTGAGGATTCTTCAGAGAGTGGAAGCCCTTCAGCTATGTCAAGTGCAGTTTTGTGATCTCTGGTTGGTGCATTAACATTGATATCAGGGAGGCATAACAATTCGTTTACTATCTGCAGCAAACAAGAAATGATATTACTAAAGTTTAGACTTCATATTTCTAACTAGCAAGTGGAAGAATTGAGGTATGCTACTATTGACATGCTTTAGGAAGTGAATAGTAAATAACTGGTGAGAACAAATCCTAAAACTATTACCCGTTTTCAAGGTAGTACTGATAATGAGAGCTTAGAAAAAAAAAGAACTCAAAACCATACAGCTTTTATAATTTGAATAAATACATATGTAGACAGTTTCTGGATTCAGATAATAGAACTAGGTACAAAATATGTAAACTCAACTTCACAAATGTTTTTTAGGTCAGTCATTTTCATATTTGACGGTCAACTAAGATGACCAGATGATAGTAATGTGTGAACTGGAATCCTAATATGTACTGAAGATACATTATTAATATGTGGTGATTATAATGCATATGGAAACTCAGAACATTCACAATATACCTCAGCTCGCTTTTTCCTGGTGGCTACATGCAATGCTGTGTTACCAAACTTGTCTGGAAGCATAACAATGGCAGCATCAGCTTCAAGAAGTAGCTTCACTGCCTCACAACTATGACCTTTGACAGCCATATGCAATGCAGTCTGTCCTTTTTTATCTGTTCTTCTAGCCAACTGAGGGTCTTTATTTAGTAATGACTTGACAATGTCCACGTGTCCCCCTCTTGCTGCTAAATGCAACGCATTTTTCCCATTTGATCTGGCAATCTCCAACAAATTACAATCTTTTGATAGCAATTCATTTACTACGGCTGTATGTCCTCTGGAAGCTGCAGATATAAGAGGTGTCGCATGTTGTGGGCCTATTGTTTTGCTTAGCTCAGGGTCGTGGTCTAGCAGCACCTGGACAATGGCTGCAATAAGAATTTTGATTATGTGATGAACTGATTGGTAAATACATGTGGACCATGTCAGTGAAGATGCTTTTTGAACAATAAGCATTAACATTAATCAATCACTGATTCGCTGCAACACTTATTATCCAGATAGGCAGCCATTTGGGATTGAAGAATGTTCGGACAACATAGTTGACACTGTGATTAAAACTACAAATGAACACGTTTAGCATACAAAAAAACTAACTGTGTGTGTGAGTCCAATATGTCACAAAATACCCTTTTGAGTCCTAGGTCAACCCCTTCATCCCCTATGCTGTCTCAACTAGGTACATTAACTAACTTTAGAATCAGTTATACGCCCCTTTTGGAGGAGAAAACCTACTGGAGCATATAAATCTACAATTAGGACTAAATTTGATAACATTGACAATGTGACATTAACACATATTATTATTGAAATGCCACTATAATCTGGTAGAAGTAAAGCACTTCAGATCTTAAACTGGACATTCAACACAGATTAATTTGAATAAGAAACCAATCTATACTTCAAAGGGCAGTAGTGTAGTACTTCAGCTCAAGAGTAATGGTAACAAAAGTAAAGCAATCACACAAAGGAAATCAGGCATGAATATATTTTAAGAAGATAAAGAACCTCACCATGATGTCCTTGACTAGCAGCCACATGCAAAGGGTCTAAATTCGATTTATTCTTCTTTGTCAAGGACTCCTTGTTCGAGTACTTTAATAACTCCTTAACAACATCAAGATGTCCCCTATCAGCTGCTGTAAAGATTGCAGTTTCACCTAATTCATTCACCTCAGTGACAATTGATGCCCTAATTTCTGCAACCTCGGTCTCTAAATCCTCCCCACTAAAAGTCCCCGCCATTTGGTTCACAATATCACCAAGAATGTTCTTCACAGCAACAAGATCCCCACGCTGCGCAGCCAAATGCAACTCAGTGTCATTATGTCTGCCTGTCACTTGCTTAACATACTTCTTTCTCCCCTGATCAATTCTCTTGCCAGAATTAGACAGTACAAGGGCTGGTGTCGTCATTGACGAAGGCGACGATGACTGAGCCAACTCGAAATTAGGGTTTTGAACAATAGCTGGACTCGTTACACCTTTTTCCAAGTCTCTATCACCTATTGTACAATTATCAAGAACTCAAATAAATTCAATAATAGAGTTCAAATGAAAGTTTTCCACTTGCAATAAAAGAAACCATTATAGACAAATTTCATTCAGAGAATATTCCTTATTAAAACATCAGATGAGCTGTACTTAAATATTAAAATCTTTGATCTTTCTATCAGGTACTAATGTGTGTGTGATTACATACAATTAAAGCTATGCAATGGGTATGTCTCAATGTCTGAATCAGTTAAAAGTAATGAACTTTAAGTGATTACATACAAAAAGAAGGGTGATCAGAAGAAAAAAAAATCACTATACTGTGTGTGTGTGTGAAATTTAAGTGAGAAAGAGGTGGGCAAATGTGAAATAGCTAAAAGATGCAAACTTTAAGTGAATACAGAGAGGGAGGGAGCGAGGGAGGGAGGGGGAGGGGGGGGGGGAGAGAGAGAGAGAGAGAGAGAGAGAGAGCATACTTGCATCAATGGCAGAAGAGGAGGAAGACATGTTTGAGAAAGAACCAAAAAATGAGAGAAAGCTAAGTTGTTTGAGTGATTGGTCAGTGGAGTAGAACAAGTGTAGGAGTTTTGTGGGAATGTCAAGTGAAAATGAACAAGAGTTGTTGTAATAATGGAGTTGATCAGTGGAAGTATGGAACAAGGAAGCTAAAGACACAAGCAGAGGAAAGTGCAGAGGAAGCTCCCAAGCAAGCCTTTGGTTTCAGGATTTTGGTGTTTTGTGCATTTCAAAATATAATATGTATAGTACTTGTTTTTAAACAGATAAAATCATATTATAGTTTATTTGCACATTTCCACAGTATACTCCCTCCATCCCTCCGAGTAGTATACATTGGGGACGGGAGCGCGACATGGACTTTAATGCTCATATAAAGTGTAGTTGTGTAATTTATTTTTAAAATTTTCTTTTTCTGAATTAAAGTTTAAATGTTATATTTTTATTCAGAAAAAAAAATCTCAAAAATAAGTTACGGAATTATATTTTATAAGAGCATTGAAATGCGTGTCGAGCAGTTGAAACGAAACGTATGCAATTAAATGGGACAGAGGGAGTATTGATATGTCCTTGCATTTCTTTGTAATTGTTGATTTGTAAAGAGTAAGCAAACAATGTTATTTATAAATTAAAAAAAAAGGGAAAATTACATAGGCCTCATATAGAAAATAATCCATATTTAGCCCCATTTAAAGTATTTCCATTACTCCTACTTTTTATTATATAAGACTTTGACTTTTATCTTATATTTTTGATATTTTGATCATATGGTATGAATTATATATTCTTATTTAAATTATTTGTAAAGTAAAATAAACTTTTGCTTTTATATAAATATATTAAAAATAAAAATATAAGTTATGGACTTCAAAAAGCTTATAAACGTCGTTGAAATTAGGACAAGCTAAAAATAATATGATATTAGGGTCTGTTTGGGAGTGCTGTTAAAAATTGCTGTGCTGTCAGAATAAGTGCTGGTAAAATAAGTGCTGTTGTAGAAATCAGATAACTGTTTGGTAATTTTTTGATATTAACTTATTTGAGTTATAATATAAAAAATAATAATGTTTTTGATGAGGTTTTATAATGAAATCTATAACAGCATTCTGCAAAAGCTGAAAAACAGCTTTTTCCAAAAGCATGGGAGGACCTGCTTTTTCTAACAGCAGCTTTTCAGCTAAAAGCTGCTGTTTGGAAAAGCTGCTTTTCGATTTACCAAACAGTTTTTCACCTGCTTTTCAGGAAAAAGCTGCTGTTGCTGTCTGCAACAGCAACCCCAAACAGTACCTAAGTAGGGAGTGCCCGGTATCACCGAGTCAGCCTTATTAGTAAGGTTATTTCAAAGGGGTGCGGGGAATTTTCACCTCAGAATATTTTCAACAAATGTTACAGTAGTACATTAGAATACAGCGCATTTGCTGATTGATGGAGTGTTTTCGACAAATACTACAATAGAATATAACGTATTTTTTCCTGATTGAGTGTATAATCAAAATTACCTATCTGACTATGTAATTCAGATTCATATAGAAATCAACTGTCTTTTTGCTAAATAACAGAAATCAATTTATTCACATGGTATCGACATGATGATTACTTGTTTGCATTGAGTTGCTTTTGTATCGTGGCTTGCTTAAGCTCTACTTTAGGAGCCTTTTTGGCGGCGGTTTTAGGACATTTTCGATATTAAATACAAATTATATATTTATATAATAAATTAGAAGTTGATATTAAAAAACAAATCATATTTGAAGTCAAAATTTCGTAAAATGTACTTCTATGAACACCTTATTTCTTAATAAAAATTAAATTCATCACTCAAATAACTAATCTATCAATTTTTTTAATAAATTAAAAATATATATAACATAAAATTGTCCAAACAAATAATACACTTATTTTTAAATTACACATAGAATAAGTAATATAAATCATAAATCATTACTTTATTTTAAACTTAACTACACGTAGTCACGTGTCACAAACCCACAGGTTCCATGTCACAAACGGCAGGAGTGTTATACTTATTACAGTAGTTCAACTCTTTTGAATTGACTCGCTTTTCAAGTGCGCTGATGCGTGGCTTTCTTTGGCTTTACTCCAGAGTGGTGTTACGAAACATAATCCAAAAACATGAGTTTATTTCAAGACAAAACTATTGTTTCCAAAATCTGAGTGTACTCCAAAATTTATAGCGAATGAAAGTGTCATCATATAACTTGCTTATCGGCCAAATCATATCAGCAGTGGAGCTCTCAAACAATACCCAGGAACCCATTTCAGTAACAAATCACTAGAAACAATCTTGAATCCTTTTTTTAAGAGCCCTCCGCTGACAAACTATCAACGTTGATTTGCCAGGAAAAAAAAAGGAGGGTGGAATGCCTGGGGCAGTTTTATCACTCATGAACATACTTGGAATGAAACTAATCTGTAAGCTAGAAATTCAGGATTTATCAAATAAAAATTAAATAAGTTACAAATTGTTAGTCAAGTCGAAGTGTAATCAGTAAATCAATATAAAAATTATAAAGATTAATCGGAAATTTTTAGCTGCTCATGTAGGGCTGTAAATGAGTTGATACGTTCGATAACCGCTCGTTGTTCGGTTCGAAAAAAGCTCGGTTCGATCTCGGTTCGATTCATAAACGAGTCGATCTTGAGCACAATTTTAAGGTTCGTTTTATAAACGAGCTGAACTTGAGCACAGTAGAGTTCGATTCGATATTTCGCGAACAAGTTCGAATTATGAGTTCGTGAACTTGGCTCGTGAACCTGACTCGTGGATGTGGGAGTTTTATTAATGGATGATTGATTATGAATTTATGATTCTTCAGAGCATAAATTAAAATATTGTTATAATTTTAATTTATTTTTTTTAATTAAATTAAATAACAAACAAGCTCGTATATAAATTTATGAGCATAAGCTAGCTCGTTAGCAAAGTTTATCAAACAAGCTCGTGAAGAAAATTAATGAGCGGTTGATGAGCAAAAATTTGTGAGACATGTTCGTGAGCGTAAGTTAATGAGCGGTTCGTGAGCAAAAGCTCATGACACAGCTCGTGAGACATGTTCGTGAGCGGTTCGCGAGCCGTTCGTGAACAGAATTGTTCCTTAATGAGTCGATACTCAAACAGTATTTTTGGCTCGATCCAAGCTCGAGCTCGAGTTCGAATTCGCTAATTTTTTAACAAACGATACACGAGCACTCTAGAGTTCGGCTCGTCTCGACTCATTTACACCCCTATGCTCATGCATGGGGATACTAGATAATATTTATTATTAAAAGTTCCTTTGCGTGGGGAATGAACCCAGGGGAATGAACCCACACCGACAGGCGACAAACCAATATATTAACTAAAGAGAAACATTCCAATGAACCCAGACGCAAATATGGTGAAGCCACCACCTGGCAGTGGAGCAACAGGACAACACTCACCTTAAGAATAACTATTATGGTCTAAAATTATAAGAGAACCTCATTAGTTTAGTGAAAATATACGACAACTTCATTAGTTTAGTGATGTAAAGGGACAACAATACACTTAAATAAAGATCCACCAATATAGAGAAATGGTAAACAGTTCTCTGAACTCAAAATTGGAATCGAGATTTATAGACACGATACCAAAAACTTGACCCTTGCTGATTCTTGCCTACACTTTAATTGCATACTTCCTCATTGGAAAGTACTTCTCTTTCTTCTTTTCACGCTCTGTCTTCAATGAAGCCTGTACAAAACAATGTCATTACCAACTTTATTGACTTTTTAAGTACTGATCAGAAATCAAGAGACAAATATACAGCACTAAGCTCTAGAACTCGTCAAAGCTATCCCGGGAAAAAAACAAGGGAAGGTAATGGTGCTGGTGTAGGATGGGAAATTTCTAATATTATGACACCTCACAATTTTTTAAAAGTTTCCTGGATGTAAAAACCAGCATCACATATCTATCTTGTATCGAGTCATCAATAGGAATAAAGTCAGGTATATTCACATATAACAAAGCATCTGTACAATTCAAACATGCAGGACACTTTCTGCTACATATAATATGATAGTTCCTTTCAAAACAAATACAGTGATCTCCCATTGAACGTAACAAGAGGAAAACACCACAAACAATCTGTGGAGAGTAAGCAATACCTGGTGCTTGGTCAGACGCCTACGAATGGCTCTTGTTTTCTTGGGACGCAAATCCAGAGGCATAAGCTTCTTGTTCTTGTACACTTCCCTCAGAGCAGCTTTTTGTTTTTGTTGCATAACAGTCAATACCTGAGCAATGGATGTCCTTACCACCTTACTGCACCAAAAATCAGCCAAATCAAAGGTCATTTACACATATAAACACAATTCACCATAGGGAATAATCCATTAATCCCTGCCTACAACAAATCCCTGTAACTTAAATGCTAGTCCCTCAGGTACATTATAAATCGCAATGCTCCCTTCAAGAGTTGTACGCTTCAGAACTGGGATGAATTCATATTTGTAGACCTCACATGCATATTTCAGATGTAATTCATCATACAACATACAGTATAATCACGCTTAACTGAAACCATTTTTAAAGTAGCACCTCCAAAAACATATATGGTGCCACCGGCCCCTGCACAAACAACTGCAACTGCTACCCAATTCCCATTAAACCATTAACTTATTTACAAATCCAATTTCTCAACAAAAGGGAAACACACACACACACACAGAGAGGGAGAGGGAGAGGCAACATTGCAGAATTTAAGCAATATAATTCACAATATACACAGATATATAAAGAGAATTACAAATATAAATAAAATTAGTCACGTATGAATGGAATGTTTAATGTAGAACCAAATAGGCGAAGAGAACAGTTGAATACAGATTAAAAAATCAAAAATCTAAATATCCATTTCGACTCGAGATATACATAATTTCCTATAGTAATATTATCAAGCTACTTGTTCCTAAAGTTTTCCCATTTCCAAGCAAAACATGAATCTATATCCTTAATATTGCATTAGGTTAGCACGATTTTAATATCATTATCAAATAGTCAAAACATCTGATAATATACAATTACACAAACAATTATGGATAACACCAATAGACAATGACATACTAGTGCTCAATCGACAATCGACGAGGCAAAGGCAAACACATCTACAAAATATAATCAGTCGACATTCAAGAATCACGCAAACAATCACAAATTTCAAAACACAAATTTATCGACACAATGCGAAAGCGGAAAAACAAAAACTAACATCTTAGAGAGCTTGTTAGGAGCGCCACCAGTGACTTTAGCGACACGGAGAAGAGCAAGCTCAGCTTTGAGATCCTTGAGTTGTGCCAGCAAATCAGCCTTCGGCTTTGTCCTCAATTCATGAACCTTGATTCTCGCTGTCACATTTTCATCACCAAATTCAAAATCAAACTAAATCAACACAAATCATTTGCAATTTTTTATTCGATTCGAATTAAAACGTAAATCATTGAATCAATATAATTGAGAGTTGTGTGGTAGAGGAATTGAGAGTTTACCCATTGCTGCGGGGACTGTACGGATGCGCGGTGAAGCTTGAAACCCTAGAATAAGATGATGGGGATGAGCTTGTTAGGGTTTTATATAGTAGAGTACAGAATCTGCATAATTTCTTAATGGGCTTAGCAGGGCGTTATTATTATTGTGACCAAGTGTTTGGGCTCGGCTTATCTGATGTTATAGGGCTAATTGGGCCCCAAATGATAAAATCTTTTCTTACCCACTTTGTGGACTCATGTTCTGTGTCCTTATTTTCTTCTTGTCATGGTAAAATTTGTTGGGTGATCCTTACGGATTCTAAAATAATACATCATATTAAATTATTCTATAAAATTTGATTATATTTTATTAGAACTAGTCTATGCTCATGCTTTTCCCTCCATCAGATATAGTGGTGAACCAATACCACTACTTCCTAGGAACCATATGACATTCATATGAATAAGAATACCCTTAGTTGTGTAATCCTCCGAGGATTTGAGGGCAAATAAATTTTCCTCCTTAGTAAAGAATCAAGAAGAACTAAACAACACTGAAGCATGGTTTGAAGATAGGGTATCGAAGAAGGGTTTACTTTAGTTAGAAAAGATCTCATTGGGTCCCAAATTGTTAGGTTCCAAATTGATATCAATAGTTAGATCTCGAATGGAAAAGTAATAATCAAATTTTGACAACCGTGTCTTTTTGAATTCCTCAAAATGGTTTTATCGGAAGTCATCCGAAGATTTCAGTGACTGCATCCACTTTGCCTATATGTTTAAATTTGGTAAACAATCGGTATCATGCGACCATGCGACCAAATTATCCTCATTACGCTTATTATATACTCCCTCCGTCCCCGTCAATTCTTTACTCTGAGGGAGGATTCGGAGACTAAGAAAAAATGTAATTTATTAGGTAAAATTAGGAAAAATAAGTAAAACGATGGGACCGGTCAAAAATTAATGTATAAAGTGGAGATAATGGGAGATAATTGCGTACTGTCCTTTTCTATTCATCTAGCGGAACAGATACTGTAACACATAAATCGAAATCACTCCTCGACACTGCAACACCAACACCAAATGATCCATAGACTTGGATCGTAGCCTCTGGAAACACTTTAGTGATCACATTACTTAAATTGTCAAACAGCGTATTAAAAGCTTCGCTTTTTTCGGCTGATAGCAAAAAAACTTATCGTACTGTTGCCTTAGGTACAGATCAACCGATGCCGATACCAACGGCAGAGGCAGATCCTGATAGGGGTAAGAGGGGTCACCCCCTTAAATTTTTGTCCTTAGTTTTATTTAATTACATAATGTCGTGCAATGATAAAAAATTACATAATCTGAATATTAAAATTTTATTATCTATTTAATCATTTTGATATCCACCATTTTAATCAAGGTAGACATAACTTATTTATGTCGTGCAACGGTAACATAATATGATCATGTAAATTTTTGTTAATGAACATCAAATCCAACTTCTTATCATGTATTAAAATATATCATTTAATCAAATATAAAATTTAAATAAATTTCAAATGACATTCAAATTTCGAAAAAAACACGATGTTGCTCAGATTCTCAGTTATGTGCAATGTTGGGAGGACTCTTGTTTATTTCTCGGAAGAAAAATATAAAGACGTTCTCAATACAAGTGAATGTTCGGTAATTTTACTTTAAGTCCAAAATTTTAGCTTGTTAGTTAGAAGTAGTTTTATATTAATATTTAGATGTGTTGCATTCGAAATGAAATTCAAATAAGATTTTTTTATTTTATATCCAAATATATTATTTAATGAAATTCAGATTTTTCAAATAAAACTCAAATTTCAAATTATAAATTATAGGAACGTTTTTAATATAAGTAAACGTTCAAAATCATGTAATTTTACTCAAGCTCCGATTCCCGACTTTATCTAAAAGAAACTTATTTGTACCGTTCGCGTAAATTATTAAGACAACTTGTGACTTATAAGTCAAAATGTGAAAAGTTGAACTAACTTTGACCTTTCTTTTTTGAAATTTGATTTTACAAAAATGTGGAGGACCACTTTAAAATATAATTTATTGTTATTATATTAATATTTTATACGATAAGTTATAAATCTATATAATTCTTAAAGCATGAGTCATTTTTTAAGGCTGCTTTGGTAATTTCACTTTCTCTTGGATCAACCCATTAAGCTTCGGATCGACCCGGCAGCTTTCTCATTCAACTTAACACTATGAAAGAATATTCCGGGTTTTTATGCGACCCACCCGATTTCCACTGGGCATGCAGCAAGTTCCTGCCATATCAGGAGCGTGGCATTTATTGTTGTTCCATTGATCAAGCCACTCATTGAGCTTTTTGGATCTCATAGCATCTTCCAACCATATGAGAGTTTGAAAAAGGTATTGAATTCGGTTCCTCCAATCATGGCACTCATTACTACGTCTAATTGATTTCAAATTCAAACATGATAATTAATCATAACAAATCCGTGCTTATTTATCTAAATCAATCTCTTCCTCCTCCATTATGCTCTCTCTGCTATTTTTTATTTAAAATTCGAAATTCTTATTATCTACTTGCATCTATAATCATTTGATCATTTTTTTCTCTCTCGATTTGTAGAGTGTATGGTAGTAACATTTATTTTATATTGCAGTGATAACGGTGGTCGTGTTTTTTTAGCATGAAGACAAATTCAACGTCGTCAACAGGTTTTGCAATCATTTCGATGATAATGTTGCAGTATCGAAATCCTCGATTATAATCGTAAAATTTTGTTTCTGCAGGTGTGAAAAGAAATGGACGTGGATCGTGGTAAAAGTGTTGAGACAATTTCCAAGAATCAAAAGAAAGCACATGCATCAGGTAATTGATTTCCGCACTAGAGTAAAGTTTTCATACGCATTCATTTTCAAGATACAGTACTCTTGGTCTTGGTTCCTCAAAAGTCTTGGACGCGATCGTATTGTCGTTAACGTCTTCATGTAGAATCATTAGTGTGATATACAACAATTTGTAATAAGTTTGTGTCTGTTATTAATTAATAGGTGATCTCATGTGGGGAGCTCATATGATGCACCTAATACTGGATTAAGGTAGTTATTGGGTGAAAGTTTGGAAAGTTGGAGAGGCCTTTTTTGAAAGTATACGACCTCCACATATGGGATTGTAGCTTAGCATTGGTGTATGTTCTATTTTTTTTGTATTTTTGTTCCAGTTTTTAAGTTTTTTATATTGTATAGATGACATGATATTTTGTAATTAATTTTTTTGACATTATTTTTGCATAATTTCCTTTCGTATTGATAGTGATTATGATGCATATATGTCCACTAATGCATTTATTGATCCTTTTTTTATGATTGAGTTTTCTTTGCAGCTGCTGAAAAGAGATGATTCGTCCAGGCCACTATCGGATGCTCACCGTGTGAAGATTTATATTCACTTTTTCTCAACATCTGATCAAGGCTTTTTGTTTACTTCTTATTGCGTGTCATTGTATTTTGACAAGAGACACCGAGAATGAATACGACCCAATTTCCGTCCAGATACATGAATCTAGCCTACTATAACTCATATGTGTATAAGGAAATGTTGTCAAAATATATTTGATTTTCGATGATTTTGGCATTAATTCTTTTTTGTATAAAATGTAGTGGTTTCCATATTCACTATATTCAATTTTCAAATCTAGACCTTTTGTTATAATTTCAAATTAATGGAGTACTTTTTCACTTCACAATTTTAGCTCTCGATAAGAAAGTTTTTATATATTAGATTTTTAAATATTCGGATACATAGATCTAGACTGTTATAGCTCGCTCATATGCAAATAGGGAAGTCAAACTTTATTTGATTTTCATTGATGTTGACATTAATTACTAAAATACCATTTACATTTAATGTTTGTGGTTTCCACGTTCATTATATTTAAATTTTCAAATCAAGACTTTTTGTTATAATTTTAAATTAATAGAGTTTTTTTTCACTCCATAATTTTAGATCTTGATAAGAAAGTTTTTATATATTTGACCTTTTAAATTTTTGGATATATGAGTCTATCATGGTATAACCCATATGTTAATAAGGAAAAATAATCGAATTTTATTTTATTTAACTGATTTTGGCCGTTATTATTACAATCCTTTTTTGTATAATATATATTGGTTTCCATATTCAATACATTTAATTTTCAAATCAAGACTTTTGATATTTTTATATATTAATTATTATTTTTGAATGTTTTCTGATACATGGATATAGACTGCTATAATTCATAGCAAAAAAGGAAACGTAGTCAAACATAATTTGATTTCCACTTTTTTTAGCATTTAATATTACAAAACTTTTTCGTATAATTTGTGCAGTTTTCATATTTACTATATTCAATTTTCAGATGGACTTTTTGTTTTAATTTCCGATTAATGGAGTATTTTTTTTCACTTCACAATTTTAACTCTTGATAAAGAAGTTTCTATATATTAGACTTTTAAAATTTTCAGATACATGAATCTAGCCTGCTATAACTTATATGTAAATAAGGAAAAAAAAGTCAAATTTTATTTGATTTTCAATAATTTTGGCATTTATTATTACAATCCATTTTTGTATAAAATGTGGTGGTTTACATATACACTATATTTAATTTTCAAATCAAAACTTTTTGTTATAAATTCAAATTAATGGAGTCTTTTCTCATTCCATAATTTCAGCTCTTGATATATAAGGAAGTATTCATACACTCGGTTTTACAAATTTTCGATACATGAATCTGGACTGTAATAGTTTATATGCGAATAGGAAGTCAAACTTCATTTGATTTCCATAGATTTTGACATTTATTACTACAACAATACTTTTTCGTTTAATTTATACAGTTTTCATGTTCATTACATTCAATTTCCAGATCAAGAATTTTTGTTATAATTTCATTATTAATAGAGCATTTTCTTTTCATACCTGTGTGTGTAGCACGGGCCAAAATGCTTAAATAATTTTCATGTGGTAATAAATGAGCATATATTTATTTAAATAAATTAACAATAAAATTTTTTACATGCGGTTTATTATAATTTTTTGTTATTCTATTCAAGATACGAGGTGTTGCCATTAGGCGACAACGAGAAATTTTAATTATATAGTCATTACTATTTTCATGTCTTTTATAAATATTTTTGAAAAAAATTTAATTTTTAATTATTTTAACTATACAATTAATGATTTAATAATAGATCCATAAACTTATAAATTTTTATTCCAAACATAAATTATTATTATTATATTAAAATTTGGTTATATTAATGATACTAATGAAAAATTTGTTCCGTTATAAAATCGATACAGAATCTATTCCATTATTGATATTTATGACGTATATATTCTTATTGTCAATTTCTAATATAGACAATAATTGTAGCATATAATTTTGGTAATGTAACTCAATTATGACTACATATGTATTTCTTTTTTCTTTTTAAATCACACATGTATTTCTTTATTGATTATTCCTTCAAGGTTAATTATTTTTTAACATGTTTATCAATTTTTACTAAGGACGGGAGGAAACTCTATCATCAGCATATTCACTTTAATTAATGATGTTAGGTCCAAAGTATCGTAGAAGGGGGGGTTGAATACGATACTCACTACAATTTAAAATTCTTTCGAATCTTGCGGATAAACAAATTGCAGTCCTGTAATGGGTTTCGTGTTCCGGATATTTATTGGGTCGGTTTCTGAGGATATAAAAATATTAAACCAACACACAATATTTTCCAAGGTATATCTGTATATTGATAAATACCTCGAAGGGTGCTACAAATCCAAACCCGAAGGTTGGCTACAATGGCTACTACTACGTACACTCACAAACCCTAGCTTCTAAATATATATATATTACAAAACTAAGCTATAGTTTATTTGTGTGTAGTAGTGTGCAAAGGCACAAAGCCATTCCACCATAAAGGTGGTGAAGAGAGTGTGTATTAATAATGAACACACATCTCAAGTATTTATAGACTTCTCATTAACTAACCCTAGTTAACTTTTGAAGCCAAACTTGCGCCAAACATATATACATATATGTTTGTGTAACTTGAAGTTGCGCCAAGTTCATCAGTGGAGTTACTTAGAATAAAATTCTAAGTCATGGAACTTGCGCTTCAAAGGTTGCGCTCCAGTGGTACCCTTCTACTGATATCTTTCATTTGACTATAGGGTTGACCCGAAGTTGCGCCTCTTTGAACTTGCGCCTTCTTGTATACAAGGGACAGAGTGTACTTAGAATATTTCTAAGTACAGGGAACTTGCGCTTTATACAGTGGAGCTCTCCACTGTGTCATGACTTAGAGAAATTCTAAGCAAGGAGGAACTTGCGCCTCACAGTGTACAAGTACCCCTGTTCTCTCTCATCAACCTTGCGCCAAGGTGAAGAAACACTCCACAGTTATCTCTCCATTGACCTAAACTTGCGCTAGTCAAAGTCTGCGCCTCCAATGTGCTCCACTGTAGTCATATAGTATATACATGACTTAGACAAATTCACTGGATAGTGAACTTGCGCCACTCAGTGCTCCACTCTGTATCAGTTATCTCTCCTACGTGCATGGCTTCAGTGTACAACAGTAGCTTAAAGAGATTGAAACCCTAGCTCCATGGACACATGCAAACCCTAGGTTGCCCTTGACACCTGACATCATCACATGCATGCATAATATATATAATATAATATATTATGTTGTTATTATATTAATAAATAAAAGTATATATATAAATATATACACACATATATATTTTATTTATATGAACATATAATAATATATGTATATATATTTAAATATATTCTCATATATTTAAATATATATAATATATAATTATATGTAAATACAAATGTAAATATATATATATAAATATATATAGAGATATATATAGTTATTTATAAATATAAATATAAACATAAATATATATAAAGAAAAGTATATATAAATATATACATATATATAATATTTATATAAACATATAGTAACATATATATACACATATATTTAAATATATTCTCATATATTTAAATATATATAATATACATATAACTATGTGTAAATATAAATATAAATATATATATATATAAAGATATATATAACTCTCTCTAAATATACATATATTTATGCACATAATATAATATATATATACACTTAATTATATAATTGCTTATGTAAAATATAAATACATATACTATATACATATATATTTATTTAAATATACATACATATAAATATACATATACATATGTTTAAAAACATATATACATATATATTATATATATTATATTTAATTAAATATACATATATACATATATATAAATATATTTGTACATATACAAATATATAAGTGCACACATATAAAAGATAGGTCACTTCCTGATATGGCTTTCTGTGGAAGCTTGACATATGACATTTGAGCAGTAGACTTGATACAGCTTGCAGAGGCTAGGCATTTGGCTTGGCTTTGGAACAAATGACTTGTTGTGACTTGATCAATTCTTCGATTGATAAATACTTTGCAAACTCCGTACGTGCTGACGCTTAGTGCACTGGTCTGGTTCACAAGCGACTAACACTGAAGTCAAGCATTGTACCGTCTTTGTTAGCAAACATTGATCAGTCGGTTCCGGGTTAGTTATGCTTCAGTTTGTTGATTGTAAATAACCAACCAAGATATATAGAAATATCTTGCTTCAGGGGTTGCACTGAAATCTTTCGAGTACTCGGACAACATCTTCATTACTTCCACAATCTTGAATACTTCAATCTTTATTCTTCACTGAGGCATGAACATATTAATGAACTTCTTCCAGTGAACTTATTCCTTCAAGACTGTAGACAGCTTCTTCAACCTTTGTCTTCGTATCTTCCGATTCCGGTGCAGGCGTAGTGTTATTTACTTGTCTTGTTCTATTGTTGAGTTATCATCCCTATGTAACAGATAGGGTTGTCTTTACATTTAGACTTACAATCTCCCCCTATTTGTTTGTTAATCATAACAAGCAAATCCTCTGGAGGATAACTCAACTAACACTAGAAAAAGTAAAATCCTGGACTAGTAAATAATGCTACAAAGTTTCTGGATCATATAATACATTTCCAGATTTCATGAATAGAAACAACAAATGTGCATATCACCTGTACTTCCTTGGTTCTTGCTTTCCTGCCAGATAATCCTCATAGTCTGTCTTGAAGAGAATTCAAAACATTCCATTATGCAAAGAACAATCAGCAGCTTCATTGAATTCTTCAGTGGTAATGAATGAGTTCATGTCTACCACTTACTGAAGAATAAATGTATCACTTTATACATCTCCTCCCGTTACCTTGATCAGGTTCCCCTCAGTTATACGTAGTTGTCTCCCCTTAGATGAAAGATCAATCCTCCTCCTTAGTTGAAAAAAGAATCTCCCCCTCAGTAGTACACAACTAAAGAGTAGTTTAATCCCCCTTAGTTGTAGACAGCTAAAGAAAGCTAACTTACTTTTTCTTCCCCCTTTCATAAATTCTCCCCCTAAATATATTCTCCCCCTTAGTTGTGGAATCCTCCAAGGATATGTGGTATCAAATAGGTCAAGGAACGTGTACAATACTTCCTGTACCAAAAGATAACATCCCCGTAGAGAACTAAACAACGCTAAAGCTGGGGTCGAAGAAAGAGTTCAGAAGAAGGGTTTACTTTGATTGGGTTGGTCCCTATGCTGAAAGAATAGGTTCCAAACGGAAAAGTAATGAGTGAAACTGACATACCAGTAACAACATCCACTTTGTCTTTAGGTATAAATTTGGTAATTAGTAGGTGTCTCACTAAAATTTTCTGCAGGTGTATCACTCAACACTCAATTTTCTCTCGGTTTTTTGGGTAAGGGTGTCACTCACGAGTTCTGTAAGTGTATCCCACCACACAAATACTGAGCTTCCAAAATGCTGAGTACCTGCAAGAAAATCACCTTAGCCACCCTTAAAGGGGGTCACCGGTGGTGCAATGGGAGTTCGTAATTCCCAGTCCCTGCAGACTCATCAGATAAATCCGAATCATGGTCCACAAGTTGCCAACCACTAAGTGGCGTATCCAGTTAAGGATCCAGAGTTGTTTGCTCTGGGAGGTTAGACAAAGGCTTAATTATGGCAAAGGCCTAAGTCCTCCTCAATGTCCGTGAAGACACTTGATTCAAGAGAATCATCAACCATAGGTTCACACCGTGAAATAGAATGAACTATAGTTGCTTCCGTCAATTCTTTCAACAACTTGTGAGCTATCAATACCAATTATTATTTTATGTACCTCACAAGTGGTTCACTCTTCTCAATATCCTATGTGTTTGCACTCACTCATGCTCACATTTTTCTCATTCTGATATCTCACTGGGTCTTTTCAGAATCTCACCAAGTGTTTAACTCTCAGTGTTTGGCTCACAGTGTTTCTCTCAGCACTCAAAGTATGGTCTTCTGTACCTGCATGAGAAAATCACCATAGCCCCTTCAAGAGAGGTCACTGGCGGTGCAATGGGGTTTCGTAAATCCCCGATCCTCAACTGACTCATCAATAAATTGACTCATAGTCATAGAGTTGCCGATCTCCTATAAATAGGAAATCCATTCCGATTGGATCCAGATCTGTTCTTATCTGGGGAGGGAGACGAGAATCCTGAAGATTTGGCAATTGAGATCCTCGTTTCCTCCTTACACCTGTAAAGGCATCAACCATCTTATTTACCGTAAAATGGTAAATGAAGAAGTTGCTTCTGGAACAAAACCTTTAACCTTACTGTGCACTCTCTTGTATTGTGTCCATAAGATTTCTGTTTAGGCTCTTCATCAGAGTGATTACTGATGATGTGCTTGACTCAATACAAGATGCTCTGGCTGACGAGCGAATTTCAATGGACTCATCCTGTTGAGAGAATGATTCCAGAGACTGTTTTATTGCCTTTTCAGCTCTATATTCTTTTGGGAGAATACAGATGAGCAACAGTTACCTCAAGTTTGAAAACACCTTTTCTTCTTGAGAGGTAGAGCTGTGGGTACACTATATCCCTCACATCCTTATTTGCTGTAACAAGTACAGTTTCTCCCTCATTGACCTCTAGTCTAATAAGTTCCTTATTACTCCATGGGAAAGTTGGGATGTGTTCTGAATTTGGTTTTGTAGTCTGGGATAAAGATTGTTGGTTTTCAACCTTATGACTATCTAGGAAAGCCAAGAGGCTGATAAAGTTCCGAAGAACAGAAAGAGATATAAATGCATTTTAGAAAATCTATGATTTTGAATGAAAGCAATTGCATTTAATCTTTTGAGAAAAAAAATGAATCAGTTGTGATTGTAGAAATGATTTGCATAAAGAATGACAATCACAACCGATGAAAGAATCTAAGTTTTCCTTTAAAAACTAGTTTGAGTACGAGAGTCTGAATGTATGCATAAAAAAGTTTGAATGAACTTGTCTTTGAAAAAGACACAGACTCCTGTTTCTCACTACAATTTAAAAAGGGAACAAGAAAATTTATGCGCTACAGTGTATAAAGCACTCGCCACAATAATTAGTGAAAAGGCCTCATACTAGCACATCGTCAAAACAGACGCTGCAAGTGACAAAGATCACCAAGTACACAAATACAAGATAATCAATGCCTCGTCCTATGACGCTACATGTATAGATGTAAAATATTCTAAGAAATATTTATGAAATAGAGTAGTGGATACCAATTGTTGAAATCAATTGATAATAAAATTTTTTTGAAGAAACTCACCACTCCACAACATAAATATGAGACAGAATAAAGATTATGTTGTCTCCCTTGTACTCAGAATATTAAACACCTAAAATATATTAACACCAATGGTTTTAAGAGATATGCAACAATATTTTACCAGTGCCGATACATCACAATTAATTCACAAATAAAACATCAATAAAGCATCAAAAATAGATACCAATTAAATATTTCAGAAATGAATTAATCATGCTTCTATTATTCTATCAAAGTTAATCATGAAACAAGTGAGAATATAATTGTCATGGATCACAATTTAACTAAGATAAAATATTAATTACCTACGCAATATCATATAATTATCAGATCAGCATATAACAACAAAAATCATGACAATCATACAAAGATATTCGCAAGCCCGAGGGAAAGTTGAAGAAAAGTTCACAAGTCCTATACATGTAAGCATTGAGTACAATTAAACTCACACAACTCCTCGCAGAAAGTATTAACAATTAATATTAGTGATCTACATATAAGCATGCAAAATATCACTAACACTAAAAGTATCACACCTATATGCAGTTAGACATGAAATAAAATACCAATTAATAAATCATCAAATATCTAACACAAATAGCTATGCTTCACATATATACACTAATATAAATGGATTCAGCCTAGAGAGAATCTAAGTAACTCCACAAATACTAGTATATCATGACTAAATTCTAACTAGATTCTAACCACATACCAATTACTGATACAAGTCACAAGTCTAGAAACAAATAAGTCATGCTTCAGATTTTATACCTATAAAAATGAATTGAACCTAGAAAATAATCCTAAGTATGTTCACAAATACAGATATATCACGACCAAATTATGACAAAGTTCTCTACTAGATACCAATTGATAAAGAGGTATAGATCAAGAAAAATAACATAATTAAGTCATGCTTCATGTCATCTCTAATCATTTAAATCATGAACAAATAAGTCACTTAATTGTCATGCAACATAATTTAAATAATTGAAATAACAAACGCTCATGCTAAAACATATAATCACCATCTAAGCATGCAAAGCAATAAACATGGCAATCACATAGAATAGCAAAAAGCACGAGGTACTGGATTTTAAATAAATTCACAAGTCCTATGTATAGACAATTTAATACTCATGAATTCATTCAAGAAATACGATAGACATGCTCATGAAAGAAGTAATACCTTATAGAAAGTATAGTATGTGATCTACTTGCAGTTAAGTAAAGTGATAAGTTGAATACCTCTGAGACTTGACATTTCAGTTGATGTACCTTTCTTGTACTGATCAAGTCCAGTGGTTGTTGGCATAAGTCTTGACAAGTCTAGAATCTTCCAAAATGCGCATATTCAAAAGATCCTTGATTTCCTTTTATTGTCATCATTCTTTAGGCTAACTAGTAGACCATAAAGAATTGCAACTTTCCAACAAACTCATCATATCACTAATCTGCATTCACTTAGCAATTATCTTGCACAAGTGACATTAGTCCACATATAAAATAATCATGGTATCACAGCACATATAATTATATTTTGTGTGCCTTGTGTCATGAGAGGTAATAATTTGAATGCCAAATATGACTCTAGAAAACAAATATTAAAATAATATGCTAGTCAGAAGTCATACCATGTCTGCAACGATCGTTAGGTCTTGGATAGCAACTTCATGAGAGCTGATGAAGAAAGAGATATACAAATTCTGTTGGATCTGCAACTGCAAATTCCTTGAAATGTTGTATGAAGCTTTATCCTCTAGCTCACTGTAATATCCCGAACCCGAGTCTCGTCAATGGTGCTTTAGGTCAATCATGAAGATCGTTGAGTCCCCTAAGATGTAGAGTCCTAAACTTTGAAGATTCTATTTCCATCATCTTCGTAACCTTCTCTTTTGAATTAACTCTTAAGCAACCAAATTTGGCTTGTCCCTCGTAACAGAGCCAAAAACATCCAGTTGGAATCTAAATACCCGACAAGTACTAAGTACTGAATTGTTATTAGGCGAGGTATTAGAATCCGCACAATCTGCTTTCAAACTGATTGAGATCATCTTGTTGTGCAATCACTCAATCTGGATCCATTTAAGAGCTTCTGAATCTTCCTCAAGTTTCACTTCAGATTGAAACCCAAAGAAACAACATCCTTTCACAATATCTCTCCTAGTCTTCACTTCACCATTCGGAACATTTAAGAACTAGAACCCGGGAATGATATTGACTCCAAACCCTTTGTCTAAGCAGATACGTTCTTGATATGTCCTGTTCATCTCCAACGTGGTGTAGAGTTTGACTAGTGGATCCACCAAATGCTCCCCCTAAGCTGTTGCTGGGATTTCTTTAATAATCCTTATCCTTGCAAAGAGATTCTGCTTGGATCTGAATCATTATTAAACTAATACTATCACCTTTAACAGCTTGGAGCAAAGTGTCATTCAATGTCCTGTCCAGACTTACAATCACCTTCTGTTGATTAATCACAATCACCCTGTAGATTATAGACTCCATAGAGTAGCCGAGGAAAATGTTCTTTGGGCTTTAGATGCAAGACTTGCAAAGATGCTCACACTAATATTTTGAGATGGAGCATTTTCCTCCAAACACATACCAAGAGATAGTGTTTGCTTCTGATTGGCTACTGGAAAGAATGGTGTCTTTCTGAATTTATCAATGATCAGGGTTCATCTTGATCAACCTTCATTTGTGACATCTTGTTCTTCGAACGCATACGAACAGCACGAAAGAATCTAGAGTAGTCAATGATCATCGCAAAAAGATACATGGCTTTGTTTGCAGACATGACATTAGCTGATCCGTAGAAATCCATACGTAGCATCTGAAGCGGCTCAGTAATGTTTATCATATCTTTGCTTCTGTGCGATACTCCTTCGACTTCCCTATTGACATACCTCATAATCTTCATCCATAATGACTTCCAGATGAGGTAGTCCTCTTACCAAATCTCTTCTTACTAATAAAAAGAGTTCCTTGTTTTGACATACAAGTTTGAGAGCTTCAAGTGCCATAGCTAATACTCATCCGATGAAGCTTCACTATCGAAACAGCTCACTCCATCTTCAGTTGAAGTTCCATATTAGCTACGAGCAAAATTCACATCTTTCCTGATTTGAGATAAAGCACTATTCCATGAACTGACATAATGTCCTTTGTCAGAGAACAGTCTGATACTCAGAATTTGTGTGCTTTGACTCTTTGCAAGAAAGATATGCTTCCATGATGGCATTCCATAAAACAGGCATGTCCCGTAAGAGAATCTTCGTTGTCATCTTCCAAAGATTATTGACGGAACTGCTCACACGATCACATTTGCTAACAGGGTACTTTTGTGAATCATATGATTTCAGCTACTCAGCAAACAGAGTGCACCAAAAATCATATGGAATATATGTAACCTACAATCACAAATGGAAAGAGTTCTATGGTCCCCAATCATAACTGGGTCCGGATGGATTAGAGATTTTTCTTTAACAATGGTAACAACAGAAGCAACCTTAACATGCTCATTCTTATCTAGACATTGCCCTAATGTGATTCTCAAACATGCTTTTCTAAAATCAATGCAAGTACAAAGACATGCATTCATGACATGAAAATAAGCAGACATGATGTTGAATACACATGGCAAACAATCAAAGATAAGACAATAGCACGAAAGGCAGTTATGCAATTCAGAAGATTCAATACTCTCTACTTAAACCAATTAACACAAGTGTAACAGGTAGAAAGCAGAATTAAAGATATTTAATAATCCCCTAAAGCATAATGATAATAGACAAATTAATAATCACATTATCAATTCATACTAATCCCACTCTATTGTTATATGACATTATACTATCTCTATTACTTAAGTCAGTTTTAGATCTAACATGAACTTCTAAAAGTTCTACTGACACAAGGTAGACATTCCATCATAGAACAAACAAATTCCTTAACAAACAATTCAGATAAATAAGCAAATCTAGTTGTACTAGGAAATCTGAAACTAAGTGTTTTAACAAAGTTATATATGCTAGGATCATAACCCCTAAAATTAAGAGTCGTGTTCCAAAGGAAAGCTTCTAATCTTACTATTACAAATAATCAAATCCTAAATATTCATACACATGCTAAGAATCTGCTAAAGACACATGCACAAGATTATCATCAATCCTAGTTACCAGAACAATGATCTAGCATACTAGTCCAATCATTATCTATTGTGATGCTATCATGCTTGTGCTTGTGTGTTAAACAATTCTACTCAGAGATTTATAACATGCTTTGAATATAAAGAAATATGTATTGCATAGATAGAAAGAATTCATACCTGAGATGTGCGAATTGAGTCATCTTCAGAGAATGCTAGGATCGCTAGATAACCATAATCATCCTTCTCATCAGCAACTGATCCATCTCACACCTGTCCTAAAATAGCATAAGAACTTCTTGTGATGCTTCTTTCAAAACATCCACTTGAAATTCAGACAAGCCCTATCATCCTTGTTTGTCGAGGCTTCAATATATATAGCAACCCTTCTTTGCTTAAGATACCAAACAATATTGTGTGTACTGACCAACTCAGTTTTCAAACAACCTGTCGAACTGAACCCCGAAGAGTCTCCACTTGAAACCAATGGATTCCATCTGAATCTGACATGACTAAACCTCTCAGATAGTGTTATGCTAATCCTTGAAGTTATGTCCTCACATTCTTCAAAAGTGTTAACTTTCGTCGACTTGAGCTTCCTCAAATTCAGTAGTTACAAACTCTTTTGTTCAATCCTAAGGTTCTGACATAAATGCACGAAACTGATTTGGTGCGGTAGTAACTCGATAATTATATCCTTAAACATCCACAGTTCTCTGTCTTTGGTTCAGCTGATTCCACATAGATTTAGCATTGGTACAATTCACTGAGTAATTGTATATCCCTGAATCACTGAGTTAGATTTGAAATCCCTTGAAGATTCTCTTGCAAAAACTTCTCTTTTCCTACTACTAGTGGTGCCATTCAAAGTTGACATTCCGAGCCCTGGAAAGATGCTTCATTGTAGATGTAGCAAATTCCCATCCTGATCTGGTGATCTGATAATCAAGTCGGAGTAATTACTCAGATCAAGGCCTGAAGTACCTTCTTCAAAATCCACTTTTAGTAGTACCAAATTAGTCTTCAATAGAATCTTCTTCGAATCACAATCACCTTTGTCGAACATAGAAAACTGCTTCTAATAATCCTTTGAGAAATCAATTGGATTGGGTCATCAATGTACTTCCATTACCGGTTCTGAGAATTTGGTATTTGAAAGCCCGGTGTTTGTCTTGTAATCTGTCAGCCTGATCTGTCTCAACTAAATGTCAATCTGATTTGTCTTGGAGTAGAATAATTAAAAAAGTTACGGGACACTTGATTATTTAAACTAAGTTTAAATTATAAAGAAAATAAATTTAAAAATAAGTTTTAAAAGATGAAAGAAAATAAAGTATAAAATAAACTTAGTTAAATCTATAAAGTAAATTTAATTATATTTAAAAAATAAATTCAAATAAATTCATAATAAACTGAACAAGTTTAGAACAAATTTATTTCGAATTCATTTAGTAAATATATTAAAATTTATTAGATAAATTTAATTTTTGAAAATATTCAAGTGTCTCGTCTCCAATTAAATCATAGCTTCCTGAACAAACTAAATTGAACCCTTGAACTTGAACTTATATCCATAATCAGTTAAAACCTCTTAAATTTCAGCTCTTGATATATAAGGAAGTATTCATACACTCGGTTTTACAAATTTTCGATACATGAATCTGGACTGTAATAGTTTATATGCGAATAAGAAGTCAAACTTCATTTGATTTCCATAGATTTTGACATTTATTACTACAACAATACTTTTTCGTTTAATTTATACAGTTTTCATGTTCATTACATTCAATTTCCAGATCAAGAATTTTTGTTATAATTTCATTATTAATAGAGCATTTTCTTTTCATACCTGTGTGTGTAGCACGGGCCAAAATGCTTAAATAATTTTCATGTGGTAATAAATGAGCATATATTTATTTAAATAAATTAACAATAAAATTTTTTACATGCGGTTTATTATAATTTTTTGTTATTCTATTCAAGATACGAGGTGTTGCCATTAGGCGACAACGAGAAATTTTAATTATATAGTCATTACTATTTTCATGTCTTTTATAAATATTTTTGAAAAAAATTTAATTTTTAATTATTTTAACTATACAATTAATGATTTAATAATAGATCCATAAACTTATAAATTTTTATTCCAAACATAAATTATTATTATTATATTAAAATTTGGTTATATTAATGATACTAATGAAAAATTTGTTCCGTTATAAAATCGATACAGAATCTATTCCATTATTGATATTTATGACGTATATATTCTTATTGTCAATTTCTAATATAGACAATAATTGTAGCATATAATTTTGGTAATGTAACTCAATTATGACTACATATGTATTTCTTTTTTCTTTTTAAATCACACATGTATTTCTTTATTGATTATTCCTTCAAGGTTAATTATTTTTTAACATGTTTATCAATTTTTACTAAGGACGGGAGGAAACTCTATCATCAGCATATTCACTTTAATTAATGATGTTAGGTCCAAAGTATCGTAGAAGGGGGGGTTGAATACGATACTCACTACAATTTAAAATTCTTTCGAATCTTGCGGATAAACAAATTGCAGTCCTGTAATGGGTTTCGTGTTCCGGATATTTATTGGGTCGGTTTCTGAGGATATAAAAATATTAAACCAACACACAATATTTTCCAAGGTATATCTGTATATTGATAAATACCTCGAAGGGTGCTACAAATCCAAACCCGAAGGTTGGCTACAATGGCTACTACTACGTACACTCACAAACCCTAGCTTCTAAATATATATATATTACAAAACTAAGCTATAGTTTATTTGTGTGTAGTAGTGTGCAAAGGCACAAAGCCATTCCACCATAAAGGTGGTGAAGAGAGTGTGTATTAATAATGAACACACATCTCAAGTATTTATAGACTTCTCATTAACTAACCCTAGTTAACTTTTGAAGCCAAACTTGCGCCAAACATATATACATATATGTTTGTGTAATTTGAAGTTGCGCCAAGTTCATCAGTGGAGTTACTTAGAATAAAATTCTAAGTCATGGAACTTGCGCTTCAAAGGTTGCGCTCCAGTGGTACCCTTCTACTGATATCTTTCATTTGACTATAGGGTTGACCCGAAGTTGCGCCTCTTTGAACTTGCGCCTTCTTGTATACAAGGGACAGAGTGTACTTAGAATATTTCTAAGTACAGGGAACTTGCGCTTTATACAGTGGAGCTCTCCACTGTGTCATGACTTAGAGAAATTCTAAGCAAGGAGGAACTTGCGCCTCACAGTGTACAAGTACCCCTGTTCTCTCTCATCAACCTTGCGCCAAGGTGAAGAAACACTCCACAGTTATCTCTCCATTGACCTAAACTTGCGCTAGTCAAAGTCTGCGCCTCCAATGTGCTCCACTGTTGTCATATAGTATATACATGACTTAGACAAATTCACTGGATAGTGAACTTGCGCCACTCAGTGCTCCACTCTGTATCAGTTATCTCTCCTACGTGCATGGCTTCAGTGTACAACAGTAGCTTAAAGAGATTGAAACCCTAGCTCCATGGACACATGCAAACCCTAGGTTGCCCTTGACACCTGACATCATCACATGCATGCATAATATATATAATATAATATATTATGTTGTTATTATATTAATAAATAAAAGTATATATATAAATATATACACACATATATATTTTATTTATATGAACATATAATAATATATGTATATATATTTAAATATATTCTCATATATTTAAATATATATAATATATAATTATATGTAAATACAAATGTAAATATATATATAAATATATATAGAGATATATATAGTTATTTATAAATATAAATATAAACATAAATATATATAAAGAAAAGTATATATAAATATAGGGTCAGGTTCCAGATAGAACCGCTTAAACTTAGAACCATAGAACCATATTAATAGTCATTAAATGAAAGTAATTTGAATGTGTGAAATTAAATATATGAATGTGTTTTAATATAGTTAGTATTTAAATATACATGTTCTCAATTAATGCACATTCTTAATTTATATTTGATCATTTTAATAATAAAAATACATTTAATATTTAATTCATATATCTAAGTAGTGTGATGCAACATAACTCCAAAATACGAAGAGCTAGAGTGTGCATGTTTTGATATTTTATTATTGTTTACATGTACTGCAACAGAATTTCGTGCTTTGTAATATAATTTGAGCCAGATATGTACTGCATCAGAATCTCGTGTTATGTAATATTATATGAGCTAGATATGTACTGCATCAGAATCTCGTGTTGTGTGTTGTGTGATATTATATGAGCTAGATATGTACTGCAGCAGAATCTCGTGTTTTGCAATATTATTTTAGCTAGATATGTACTGCAACAGAATCTCGTTTTTTGTAATATTACATGTACTGCAGCAGAATATCGTGTTTTGTAATATTATATTATTAAAATTGATTGACAATCACATGTTGGTGGTTTGATTTGCATTTATAACAAAATGGATATATATTAACTGATTATCATAATGAGTAGGTAGTAGTTAATGATTATTATGATTTGTAATAATGGTTTACATATATAAGATAAGGTATCTTAAATAGCATTAAGTTGTAATTTACATTTATATAGCTAGGCAGATCATGACCATTGAATTCATATTCATCCAATGGATGTGTATGGTCCTAAGTTCTAATTTTAATATTGGTTCTAATTTGAACCTCACCCTATAAATATATACATATATATAATATTTATATAAACATATAGTAACATATATATACACATATATTTAAATATATTCTCATATATTTAAATATATATAATATACATATAACTATGTGTAAATATAAATATAAATATATATATATAAAGATATATATAACTCTCTCTAAATATACATATATTTATGCACATAATATAATATATATATACACTTAATTATATAATTGCTTATGTAAAATATAAATACATATACTATATACATATATATTTATTTAAATATACATACATATAAATATACATATACATATGTTTAAAAACATATATACATATATAATATATATATTATATTTAATTAAATATACATATATACATATATATAAATATATTTGTACATATACAAATATATAAGTGCACACATATAAAAGATAGGTCACTTCCTGATATGGCTTTCTGTGGAAGCTTGACATATGACATTTGAGCAGTAGACTTGATACAGCTTGCAGAGGCTAGGCATTTGGCTTGGCTTTGGAACAAATGACTTGTTGTGACTTGATCAATTCTTCGATTGATAAATACTTTGCAAACTCCGTACGTGCTGACGCTTAGTGCACTGGTCTGGTTCACAAGCGACTAACACTGAAGTCAAGCATTGTACCGTCTTTGTTAGCAAACATTGATCAGTCGGTTCCGGGTTAGTTATGCTTCAGTTTGTTGATTGTAAATAACCAACCAAGATATATAGAAATATCTTGCTTCAGGGGTTGCACTGAAATCTTTCGAGTACTCGGACAACATCTTCATTACTTCCACAATCTTGAATACTTCAATCTTTATTCTTCACTGAGGCATGAACATATTAATGAACTTCTTCCAGTGAACTTATTCCTTCAAGACTGTAGACAGCTTCTTCAACCTTTGTCTTCGTATCTTCCGATTCCGGTGCAGGCGTAGTGTTATTTACTTGTCTTGTTCTATTGTTGAGTTATCATCCCTATGTAACAGATAGGGTTGTCTTTACATTTAGACTTACAAATGATACTAATGAAAAATCTATTACGTTGTCTTTCATAACTTATATCTCATATCATACTGTTTGTTAATAAAAAAATGTATAGCTTAACTGGAAAAAAAAAACAAAAAAATCCTATCTGTGTACGTAGCACGGGCTAAAATGCTATGAGCATTTTTTTATTTGAATTAAAATTTGATAGATGAGCATCGTTTTATTCAAATAACTTAACAATAAAATTCAATGCATACAGTTTATTATTATTTTTTACTATCTTATTTAAGGTATGAGGCATCGCCGCTAGGCGACACCGAGAAACTTTAATTATATAATCATTACTATTTTCATGTTTTCTTATAAATATTTTAGATAAAAATTACTTAATATTTTTTTATTATTTTAACTATACAAATAATGATTTAATAATATATCCATAAACTTATAGATTTTTATTCCAAACATGAAATACTATTATTATATCAAATATTTGATTATATTAATGAAAAATATATCCCGTTATAAATATTTATCAATTTTTATTAAGGACGGGAGGAAACTCTATTAGCAGCATATTCACCATAATTTTATAATTAAGGAATGGAAGGAAGCTTTATAACTTGCATAACTGGGTTAAGTTTATTGTTATTTATGTTTCAAAATACAAAAATTTATATAGTACGCGTCGTTATAATTTCTGTTGTGTGACTTTATTTTTTTCATTCGACATTCGTATATATTACCTTTAACATCTACAGCGTATTGATCGCCAATAACATAACTCGGGTATTTTGACTGTTACCTACGCTGCCTTTCTGAACTTATATCTCATATCATACCGTTTGTCAATAAAAAAATGTATAGTTTAACTACATAAAAAAATCAAAAAATCATACCCGTGTGCATAGCACGGGCCAAAATGCTATGAGCATATTTTTATTGAAATAAAAATTTGATAAAGGAGCATATTTTTATTTAAATAACTTGACAATAAAAAAATTTTACATACGGTGTACTATAATTTTTTGTTATTTTATTTAAGATTCGAGGAGTCGCCGTTAGGCGACGTCGAGAAATTTTAATTCTATAGTCGTTATTATTTTGGTGTCTTTTATAAATATTTTAGAAAATAATACCTGATATTTTTGATTATTTAACAATACAGATAATGATTTGATAATAGATCCATGAAGTTATAAATTTTTATTCCAAACATGAAATATTATTATTATATTAAATATTTGATTATATTAATGATACTAATTAAAAATCTATTCCGTTATAAAATCAATACAGAATCTATTCCATTATAAATATTTATCACGTATATCTTTTTATTATCAATTTTCGATATAAACAATAATCGTAGCATATAATTGTAGTAATCTAACTGAATGATGACTACATATGTATTTCTTTATTGATGTATTACCTTAAAGTTATTTATTTCTTAACCTATTTATCAATTTTTATTAAGGAAGGGAGGAAACTCTATCATTTGCATATTCACCTTAATTTTATAATTAAGGTATGGATTGAAGCTTTATGATACGCATAATCAGGTTAAGTTTATAATCATTTATGTTTCTAAACACAAAGATTTATATCGTCCGCGTCATTATAATTTTTGTTGCGTGATTTTATTTTTTTTCAATCGACATTCGTATATATTATGCTTAACATCTACAACGCACTGATCGTCAATAACATAACTCGAGTATTTTGACTCTTACATATTTTGTCTTTCATAACTTATATCTTATATCATACTGTTTATTAATAAAAATGTATAGTTTAACTAGATTAAAAAACAAAAAATTATATCCGTGTGCGTAGCACGGGCCAAAATGCTACGAGTATATTTTTATTTAAATAAAAATTTCATAAATGAGCATATTTTCATTTAAATAACTTCACAATAAAAATTTTACATATAGTTTATTATATTTTTTGTTATTTTATTTAACATTCGAGGCGTCGCCTTTAGACGACGCCAAGAAATTTTAATTATACAAACATTACTATTTTCATATCTTTTATAAATATTTTGGAACATATTACCTAATATTTTTGATTATTTAACTATACAAATAATGATTCGATAATAGATCCATAAAATTATAAATTTTTATTCCAAACATGAATTATTATTATTATATTAATTATTTATTTATATTAATGACACTAATTAAAAATCTATTCCGGTATAAAATCAATACAGAATCTATTCCATTATAGATGTTTATCGCGTATATCTCTTCTTATTATCAATTTTCATTACAGGCAATAATCGTAGCATATAATTTTAGTAATGTAACTGAATTATGACTACATATGTATTCTTTTATTGATGTATTACCTTAAGGTTAATTATTTCTTAACTTATTTATCAATTTTTATTAAGGAAGGGAGAATACTCTATTATTTGCATATTCACCTTAATTTTATAATGAAGTATGGATGGAAGAATTATAATACGCATAATCAGGTTAAGTGTTTATAATTATTTATGTTCTAAATACAAAGATTTATATAGTCCGCGTCCTCATAATTTCTGTTGCATGAGTTTATTTTTTTTCAATCGATATTTGTATATATTATCTTTAACATCTACAACGTACTGATCGTCAATAACATAACTCGAGTATTTTGACTCTTACATATGTTGCCTTTCATAACTTATATCTCATATTATACTGTTTGTTAATAAAAAATGTATAGTTCAACTAGATAAAAAAACAAAAAATCATACTCGTGCGCGTAGCAAGGGCCAAAATGCTACGAGTATATTTTTATTTAAATAAATTTTTCATAAATGAGCAAATTTTCATTTAAATAACTTAACAATAAAATTTTTACATATAATTTATTATATTTTTTGTTATTTTATTTAAGATTCGAGGCATCGCCAAGAAATTTTAATTTTATAGTCATTACTATTTTTATGTCTTTTATAAATATTTTAGAAACAATTACCGAATATTTTTTTATTATTTTAACTATACAAATAATGATTTGATCATAGATCCATGAAGATATAAATTTTTATTCCAAACACGAAATATTATTATATTAAATATTTGGTTATATTAATGATACTAATGAAAAATCTATTCCGTTATAAAATCAATGCAGAATCTATTCCATTGTAGATATTTATGATGTATATCCTTTTATTATCAATTTTCAATAGGCAATAATTATAGCATATGTATAGTTTTAGTAATGTAACTGAATTATGATTACATATGTATTCCTTTATTGATGTATTACTTTAAGGCTAATTATTTCTCAACATATTCACCTTAATTCCATAATTAAGGAATGGATGGAAGTTTTATAATACGTATAATCAGGTTAAGTTTATAATTATTTATGTTTCTAAATTAAAAGATTTATATATAGTCCGTGTCGTCATAATTTCCGTTGTGTGATTTTTTTTTTTTTAATTGACATTCGTATATATTATTTTTAACATTTGCAACGTATTGATCGTCAATAACATAACTCGAGTATTTTGAATGTTACATACGTTAGTTTTCATAACTTATATCTCATATCATACTGTTTGTTAATAAAAATTTTATAGTTTAACTAGATAAAAAAAAATCATACCCGTGTGCATAGCACGGGCGAAAATGCTACATGTATATTTTTATTTAAATAATTTTTTCATAAATGAGAAAATTTTCATTTAAATAACTAAACAATAAAATTTTTACATATAGTTTATTATAGTTTTTGTTGTTTTATTTAAGATTCGGCGACGCCGAGAAATTTTAATTATATAGTCATTACTATTTTTTATATCTTTTATAAATGTTTTGGAAACAATTATCGAATATTTTTTTATTATTTTAACTATACAAATAATGATTTGATCATAGATTCATGAACATATAAATTTTTATTCCAAACATAAAATATTATTATTATATTAAATATTTGGTTATTGTGATGATATTAATGAAAAATCTATTCCGTTATAAAATCAATACAGAATCTATTCCATTATAGATATTTATCACGTATATTCTCTTCGTATCAATTTTCAATATAGGCAATAATTATAGCATTATATAATTTTAGTAATGTAACTATATTATGAATACATATGTATTCCCTAATTGATGTATTACTTTGAGGTTAATTATTTCTTAACATATTTATCAATTTTTATTAAGGACGGGAGGAAACTCTATCATCAGCATATTCACCTTAATTTTATAATTGAGGAATGGATGGAAGCTCTGTAATCTGCATAATCATGTTAAATTAATAATTATATATATTTCTAAATACAAAGATTTATATAGTCCGCGTCGTTATAATTTCTGTTGCGTGATTTTATTTATTCAATCGACATTTGTATATATTATTTTTAACATCTACAACGTACTGTTCGCTAATAACAAAACTCGAGTATTTTGACTCTTACGTACGTTGCTTTCATAACTTATATCTCATATCATACTGTTTGTTAATAAAAATGTATAGGTTAACTCGATAAAAAAAACAAAAAACATACACATGTGCGTAGCACGAGACAAAATGCTAATAAACATTTAAAATTCTATAATTTAAAACTCATAATAAATAATTTGACTGCGCTGATTACCCGCCAGATTTGGGGTTAAGCACGACATAAAGTATAGATTAAGTTTTTTTTTAAAGCAAATTATAGATTAAGTCGATAAAAATTAAAGAATCAATACCCGTGTGCGTAGCACGGGCCAAAAAAGCTAGTATCAATAAATATATCTAAACATATAGATTAAAATGGATAATCATCAAAGCGATCACTAAAATCACTCAGATATATAAATACATTAAATAGGTCACTGATTAATTGATATTACTTTGATCACTACCATTAAGTTTTTTAACGAAGAGAATAATGATCCGGAATTGATACCGTGACAAATACGTGAAATGTGTGAATAATATACATAATTTTTTTTTTTTTTGAAAGCAATATACATAATTTTTTATTTTTGTTATTATGCACACACGTATGACGTATCCGGTTAGGAGAGTAGAGCACATATCAGTTCGGGGTAAGAGAAAGAGGGGTCGGCCTCGTCGGACATGGGCTGATCAATTAAGTTTGGACATGGGAGCCTTAAATCTCACAGGTGATGTGACATTAGATAAGAATGATTGGAGACGGCGTATTAGAGTAGTTGAGACTAGGTCTCGTGTCTCACAGAGATTATGATGGTTATGGTGTATGTTTTAAGGGAGGGTTCAACTCGGTCATTACCAGATGCATTAGCGCCAATAAAAAATGTTTGGGTAAGTCCCATGTGAAGAAGGCCATGGGCTAAGGTATTATATTCTTCTTATAGCACACACTATTTTATTTGTTGTGCACTAAGCCGGGG
Organism: Daucus carota subsp. sativus; assembly: GCF_001625215.2. Classification (NCBI taxonomy): domain Eukaryota; kingdom Viridiplantae; phylum Streptophyta; class Magnoliopsida; order Apiales; family Apiaceae; genus Daucus; species Daucus carota. Next base: position 22,158,036 of record NC_030388.2, read on the forward strand.
GTCTTCACGGAAACAGCCTCTCTACTTTAAGGGTAGGGGCAAGGCTGCGTACATCTTACCCTCCTCAGACCCTGCTCTAAGCGGGATATACTGAGTATGTTTGGTTTGGTTTGGTTTACGTATGACGTATCCGATCATTTAAGTTTTTTAGAAAAGACAAATGCGAGATTTCTAGCCATTGAAAATATAATTGGGACATATAATTTCTGTTTGTTTTGCAGAAGTAGGAATTTCTGCTTCAGCTTCTCTCTCACACCCTCTGTTTCTTTTTCAAACACTTTATTAACTTATATATTTTCACTTCTAATCTATTTTTTTATTTTAAATAAAAAACATTTATTTTAAATTTACCTAGTCGCCCCATAATGAGTACAAATGTTTCTTCTTCGGTCTTTAAATTTTTGTTAGTTTTTTTCATTAGTGTAATGAGATAACAACGCAGTATACTGTCACCTAATTTGAAGAAATCGCGTCTCACTTTAGCCTGATTGATATTAAAGATATTAAGAACAAATCGTCCATTTTGATTTATTTGAGTGAAAGAGTGAGTTGGATGATAGGTTCTATAATAAACTCAAATTGAAAAGTATATACTCTTTTGGGATCTTAAGGAATCATAGGTTCTAATATGACTACAACATACATGGTTCTCTATGTCTTATGATTCAATAAGTCTTAGTAATTGTACAGGAACTTGATTATTATTTTAAGTAGAAAATCATGGTTTTATCTTAATTAGATTTATAACCCGGGCGAGGCACGAGCGTGTTATAAAATCTAATTTGTAAATTTAAAAATTATCATAATATTTTTTAAAAAAATATTCTTTTATTTATTAAAATAATGTGTTAGCCAGTGGTTAAACACAATATTTATCGTTTATATATATAAAGAAACATGTTATAAATATACAAACTCAAATATAATAAGCTAGAATTTCGATATCAAAAATTATTTCACAAAGTCCATGTGATTTTATTTTAAAAAAAAAACTTAAAGAGTACCCAAGCTAGTAGAGCTCTGCTTAATTGTACATGTCACAGTTCTTTTAATAACGAAGATGTTGTTTCTCTCTACCAGAGTACTTCTCAACTTCCCAGCATCACTTGAAATCATGATAAAATATGAAACCTATAATTTTCATAAACCTCTTTTTTAATATTATTTGATTACGTCTTATAGGGATAAGTTTTAGAATAATTATCTTTGTATTACTTTACTTGTCTACATGTCCCTCACTATCACAAATCTGGGCAATGCAGTGCAAGTGCCAGCTCCGATATGACAACAGAGAAAGAATATAAAATGAATTTTGAAAAATAGCAAATATTTAAATTCTTGTATCGGTAAAGAGAGATATAATTAGAAATAATATTTGGGAAAAAAGTGCTAATATAATATAATAAATATGGAAAACCCCATTACTCTATATTATCATGATAAAAGATCAAATAAGAAGGAAATTATCAAATTATTTACTTTTATTTTTCGAGTTATCAATATATTCCTATTATTTTTAAATAAAATTTACCGATCAACATTTGTTTTTTATAAATCAATAAGATAAATATAAAATATTATATTAGTCTATATCTTTTTCTTTCCATCAAAACGAGTCGAGCCAAACATTTTCGAGCTCAGTCTTTTAAATTAAAAATTCGGATTGATCGAATTTAATTCGTCTAAAATTTTAAGTTCAGAATTTGAATTGATCAAAATTTTTTGAAGACTCGAATCAACTAAAGTGTAATTTTTCTTTAAGAAAATATGTATCCTAAGTGATTTAAAATGGACCTGTAGGATTATGCAATTCCCTATTTTCAACCTCTAAAATATTATATTTTAATGATTACTTAAAATATTGAGGATCAAAAAATTATTTTGCTCCAACGGTGTTCCCTATTTGATTCCTTATATTTTAAATCTATATATACAACTAAAGGAGACAGAAAGATTGCACTAATAAATAACAGAAAAATAAGAGGAGATATGAGCTGGTGATGACATGGAGCATATAAGGGGTTGCTTTTTCATCTCTCAAATAAGGGGTTGAACTTTCTCTCATCTAAAACTAGTTGAGAAACCGCCCGTTGCGGCGGCCTATAAAACTTATATTAATAATTCAATATTAATCTTTGTAGAATGCAATAATTTTGTGGCTGTCAATAAAAAGTATATTAATGATTAAAAATTAATATTTATAGGATAAAATAAATTTTATATTATAAAAATATTGATGAAATACCAATACTAATATATAAAATTGTAAAATTGGACTATAATTTATGGTGAAAAATGAAAATAAATTTCTACACGTAATTAACAATTTAATGCACGACGAATCTTAATTTTATTTGTGTTTTTTTAAAAAGTAATCATGTTCTTACATTGTCACTTTACTCCAATTTTTTTGGATTGATTGTGCACAAAAACATCTAACTTAAATCCGTGAGATAGCGCCATAGCGGTCTATACTACCCTTGCATGTAGCAACCTTTATTTTGTAATACTGTATAAACAGCCTTCACTTAAAAGTTGCTTGAACTGAGTAAACAGATAATATATGAATAATATATTCTTGTATACAAATTAAATCATGTAAATTAACAACAACAAACATGTCCGATGAACAAAACAGATATTATACTCTAAAAGAATAACCAACAAACATACATCACTAATAGTTAATTTATTGATATCATCCATCAAAATCATGTCAAGACTATATTCTTCTCCCGTATTTGGATTTGTCGACTCCCACATAGCGGTCTATAACTACATTTGCTTGCAACAACCTTTATTATTTTGATTTTTAAATACCGTATAAATAACCTTCACTTATCGTTGCAGAAGAACCAAAAACCTGTATTTATAGGTGCAGAGAGACTTGTGTGCTACTCTTTCCCATAATTAAATAATCTGAAACAAAATCAGATTAAAACTTTCAAGCTGCTATATTCCATAAATAATTTAAAACAAAATCAGATTCTAAAACTTGGTTTTAATATATCCGAAACTAAAAAAGGCATGTCTAATTTTTGATATTTTTCATCCGAAAATTCAAGAAAATTTAAAAAAATAGAACGGAGCGACGTGAGAGGCGCCACCTACACGCCCCTCATTTCTCCTTTATATGGAAACAAAATCAGATTAAAACTTTCAAGTTACTATATTCCATAAATAATCTGAAACAAAATCAGATTCTGAAACTTACTTCTAATATATCCGAAACTAAAAAAGGTAGTTCTAATTTTTGATATTTTTCTTCCAAAAATTCCAGAAAATTAAAAAATTAGAACGGAGCGATGTGAGAGGCGTCAGCTACACGCCCCTTGCTCCTCCTTGATATAAGTATATTGATTAATGGGGATAGGGAGTTGCATTGGAGAAACTCTTTTTGTTCTCAATCCCCAAATCTTGTCCATATAGATCAAATATAAATAAAGAATGAGTGCATTGGAGTTGCTCTTGTGCAGTTCGTGGGATAGACTATGAGGGTCATGGAAAGTCATCTGGGCTGCAGGTATATATTGCGGAATTTGACGCGCTTGTCACAGATTGTTCTGAGCATTTCACAAGTATATCCTGAATCTTATGAATTTTGGTAGGATTTCAAAAAAATCAAAATACATTGAAATATGACATAAAATTCATCATTTTAAAAAATTCAAAAAAAAATCCATCAGCATTTGAATATTATCAGATTTTAATGGATTTTAAATAATCTTAATTGAATATTATTGGATTTTAAAGCACAATTTAAAATCCTAATTGAATATTACCAGATTTTATAGTATAATTTAATATCTTAAATTGAATACCCCAAAATTTTAATGGATTTCAAACAATCTCAATGAATAATCTCCAATTTCTCGTATGAAAAAAATACTTTAAAATCTCAATGCAATACGATCTTTTTATCTGAATTTACTTAAAATTAGGACCGAATTAAATCAGATTGGCACAGTTCACTGGTTCAGCTTAATTTTTTGATTCTGATTCGATTTTGTTCGCCGTTGCTCGTGCCTCCGCCCAAGAAAAGCCTCTAAAAGCATCTCCAACTATTGAAAGTACTTGGTTAAAAAATGAGTTGGCATACTTAAAATAAAAAAATTTAGCCAGCAGCTCGAAAAACTCAACTCCAACCATACTCAGCTGTTGTTTATAAATTTAACCAACCTCCTGTGGATGGCTAAATTTGTCGAACCTCTACAGGTCTGTAAGAAATCTGTAGGAAAATTGCACATCATTATTACCATATTAAATTGATATATTCTATTTTAACAATCTAAAATATTAATAACATACTATTTTTAAATTATAGGCAACCAATATAGCCAATATACTATTGAAGCAAAATGTCTTACAGGTTCAGCAAATTTTACATAATGTCTTAGAGCATCTCCAACCATTGAAAAATCTTGGCTAAAATGTGAGTTGGCATACTTAAAATAAAAAAATTTAGCCAACAGCTCGAAAAACACAACTCCAACCATGCTCATCTGTTGTCTATAAGAGCATCTCCAACCATAAGTCCCCTTAGCTAAAATGCAAGTTGGCATACCATAATTAAAAATTATAGCCAACATCGTCAAAAAAGTACACTCCAACCACGCCCATTTGTTGTCTATAATTACAGACAACCTCCTATGGATGGCCAAATTTGTTGAACCTCTACAGGTCTGTAAGAAATCTTTAGGAAAATTGCCCATCATTTATTACCATATTAAACTGATATATTCTATTTATAACAATCTAAATATTAATAAAATACTATTTTTAAATTATAGCCAACCAATATAGCCAATACCATCGTAGCACGATGTCTTACAGATTCAGCAAATTTTACATATTGTCTGACAGGTCCAATTTAGCCAACGATTATAGCCAACACCGGTGGAGATGCTCTAAATTTAGCCAACCTCCTGTGGATGGCTAAATTTGTCGAACCTCTATAAGTCTGTAAGAAATTTGTAGGAAGATTGCACATCATTTATTACCATATTGAACTGATATATTCTATATTAACAATCTAAAATATTAATAACATATTTTTTTTAAATTATAGCCAACCAATATAGCCAATACAATTGAATCAAAATGTCTTACAGGTTCAGCAAATTTTGCATAATGTATTACAGGTCCTATATAGCCAACGATTATAGACAACGCCGTTGGAGATGCTCTTGCAGGTCACATTTAGCCAACGATTATAGCCTAACACCGTTGGAGATGCTCTAGTCATACAGTTCGCAATAAAATAGATAATCACATCTTACATCTTTAAATCGGGTTCATGTACCTCTAAACCTAGCAATGTATCATACCATTATAATATTAACAACTAACTTCAAATTAATGTATCAAATCAAAAAGGCAGGAATCTTTTAACGTTAACTATTTATAAATGAGGCTGTTAAAAAACTACTCCTACTTGTGTAGGACAATTTGGTACTTTTCTCCTCACCCACAATTCTTTGAATTTTTTCATGAGAAATCTTAGGTCAATATATGTGGGCTTGAACAAATGAATCTTGATATTTATATGTGTCTGCCATTACTTTGAGACACAATCTCGTATTACCAGGTTCACGCCCGCGTATTGAACGGGATCAAATCGTCTTTATTATTCTTAAGAGAATCAAGAAATATTATCACATCCGTTTCAAAAAAAAAAAAGAAATATTATCACATAAATTATCATAAAAGAATATAAATCACATGGACAGCAATCAAGAAAGAAAATATTTGATCTTGATCTCGATAATCCTGAAATTTATTATTGAAATATCTACCAGTTTATAAATTTATAAATTTGTTTATTTCATAAAATATATCATTCATATTTTTCTATGGATTGCTTCGTATCTTTGTTACCTGATCCTAGCATTAATTAAAAACTAGTTGAGAAGCCGCGCGTTGCGGCGGCCTATAAAAATTATATTAATGATTCAATATTAATATTTGTAGAATAAAATAATTTTGTGGCTGTCTATAAAAAGTATATTAATATTTCAAAATTAATATATGTAGGATAAAATCAATTTTATATTATAAAAATATTGAGGTAATACCAATACTAATACATAAAATTGTAAAATTGGACTATAATTCATGGTGAAAAAATGAAAATAAATTTATACACGTAATTAACAATTTAAAGAACGACGAATCCCAATTTTATTTGTGTTTTTTTTTTTGAAAAGTAGCATGTTCTTACATTGTCATATTATTACAATTTTTTTTTTTTGGATTGATTGGGCACAAAAACATCTAACTTAAATCCGTGAGATAGTGGTCTATAAATACCCTTGCTTGTAACAACCTTTATATTTTAATACTATATAAACAGCCTTCACTTAAAAGTTGCTTAAACGGAGCAAACAGATAATATTAATGATTCAGATAAACCTTGCGTTGCGGCGGATTACAAAATTTATATTAATGATTCAATATTAATATTTGTAGAATAAAATAATTTTGTGGCTGTCTATAAAAAGTATATTAATGTTTCAAAATTAATATTTGTGGGATAAAATAAATTTATATTATAAAAAACTTGACGTAAATATATAAAATTGCAAAATTGGACTATAATTCATGGCGAAAAAATGAAAATAAAATTATACACGTAATTAACAATTTAAAGCATGACGAATCTTAATTTTATTTGTTTTTTTAAAAAAAGTAATCATGTTCTTACGTTGTCACCTTCCTCCAATTTTTTTAGATTGATTGTGCACAAAAAATATCTAACTTAAATCTGTAAAATAGCGGTCTATAACTACCCTCTTAAAAGTTGCTTGAACGGGGCAAACAGATATTGCATGAATAATTTTTTCCAGTATACAAAGTAAATCATATAAAAATTAACAACAACAACAAACATGTCCGAAGAACAAAACAAATATTATAAAATAATAACCAACAAACATACATCACTAACACACTGACAGTTAATTTATTAACATCATCCATCAATATTATGTCAAGACTATATTTTTTTCCCGTGTTTGGATTTGCCGACTCCAACATAGCGTAAAATAATAACCAACAAACATACATCGCTGACATATATCACTGACAGTTAATTTATTGACATCATCCATCAATATCATGTGAAGACTATATTCTTTTCCATGTTTGGATTTGTCGACTCCAACATAGCGGTCTATAACTACATTTGCTTGTAACAACCTTTATTTTTTTAATCTCACGAGAGAGAGATGGGTTTGTGGTATTGAAAGAGAGAGGAGGTTGTGTTTAGATGATCCGAAACCCCACAAACTATAAGGGTATTTATAGGTGCAGAGAAACTTGTGTGCTAATCTTTCCCATAATTAAATAATCTGAAACAAATCAAATTAAAACTTTCAAGCTACTATATTCCATAAATAATCTGTCTTTCCCATAATTAAATAATCTGAAACAAAATCAGATTAAAACTTTCAAGCTACTATATTCCATAAATAATTTGCAACAAAATTAGATTCCGAAACTTGCTTCTAATATACCCAAACTAAAAAAGGTAGTTCTAATTTTTGATATTTTTTTCATCCAAAAATTTCAAAAAATTAGAAAAATAAAACGGAGCGATGTGAGAGGCGCCACCTACACGCCCCTCGCTTCTCCTTTATATAAGTATATTGATGATACATATATTGTCAACGCTCATTCATTAATTCAAAAAGTCGCGAGAAAAGTACGTATAATAGAAATTTATTCCGTCCACATCTATGTTCTATCATTATTCAAAGTATGTGGATTTGGCATGCATTCACAAACTTTTTAATAATATTCCGAATAAAATAAAAGCTGTCTCAACTTGACCCCGAAGTTAAATAATCAGAAAGTGTTTGAATATAATCTTGGCTTTAAGTATATTTTTTGTATTAATCCCTATCCTGTTTAGATATAATCACTCCTTAATCTTCTCCATCCCTTAAATCCTTTTCCCTCTTGCACTCTGATTTTCTTTGCCTATATAAAACTATCATCTGTAACGCTACTGTTTATTCTTTTCTTTATAAATCATCAGAAGCAACTTTCTCTTTCCTTCTCTCCTTTGTTCTGACCAAACCTTAACCATCTCGTTCTGTACATTTGTTTTGTTGTTTGAGATCTTTATTTATCATGGTAAGTATGCATGTTTTGTAGCTTTGCATTGATGTTCCTCTCTTTCTTTCATGTCTAATCTATTTTTGTTTTGATTTTTAGGAGGCTGGAGCTGAAAGTGTTAGATATGAAGAGGTATGCATGATTGTGTAGATTAGTTTTTTTTTTTTTTTTACAAATATGGCTTATAGCCTTACAAATGAGTATATGTTCTAAGAATTCTCGGGACTGTCCTGGGACAAACCCAGGACCTGGGATGAGGATAAGGTATTAACTACGGAGCTATCTAACCGTGCTCATGTAGATTAGTTGTTAAAGCTTGTTTTTTGAGAATTCAATTGTGTTTAGTGAGATGGTTAGTGATTTTGATATGATCTTGTGCAGGAGTACATAACGAATTCGAGAAACATGAAGCTTTTTACTTGTAGATGGCTGCCTAGTTCTGAGCCAAAGGGTCTGATCTTTCTCTGCCATGGGTATGGCATGGAGTGCAGTATCTTCATGAAAGGTCAGTGTTACAAGTCATGAGTTGTGGTTTGTAACGGCAGAAATATTTATTTTTGTGTGTGTTGAAAGCCGTTGACTCGATTAGAAATAAGGTTTGCTGACATGAGGATGAATGTAACTGCAGACACAGGGATTAGGCTTGCGAAAGCAGGTTATGCAGTTCATGGAATAGACTATGAGGGTCACGGAAAGTCATCTGGGCTGCAGGGATATATTAAGGATTTTGATGCGCTTGTCACAGATTGTTCTGAACATTTCACAGGCATATGTGGTATGTTGAATTCAATTTGAAAGAATTCAAGTGTGAGCTTTGAATTGTTGGTGGCAGACTCAGATTTTTAAGAAAAAGGGTAATGAAATTATGAAACTAATGTTTTTGTTGGCGATATATGCAGAACGGAAGGAGAACTCGAAGAAGCTGAGGTTTATCATGGGAGAATCCATGGGGGGAGCAGTTGTGCTACTTTTGCACAGGAAGAAGCCAGCCTTTTGGGATGGAGCCATTTTACTGGCTCCTATGTGCAAGGTCTCTCTCTTTTGCTCTGCAAGAACACGTAACAGATACCGTCTATAAATTTTACCTTAAATTTAGAACATTATGTACATATATTAAGCTGAGTTGCCATGTGTGTGTGCAGATTGCAGATGATGTTAAGCCAAACCAGTTTGTGATTTCTGCTCTGACCAAGCTTACTCGGATAATTCCAACATGGAAAATCATACCGACTCCAGATATAGTTGATCTTGCCTTCAGAGAGCCTGCAGTAAGAAAAGAGGTACAGCATCTATCTCATCCCTAAAGCTAATCTTCTGTTGAGAAAACCCCAGACAAGTAATTCTGATGTTTTCTGTGATAGGTACGAGACAGTCCGTATTGCTACAAAGGGCGCCCTCGACTGCAAACTGCTTACCAGCTACTAACTATCAGCTTGGATATTGAAAAAAGACTTCAAGAGGTCATAACTGTGATTTTTCCTTAACATCTTACATTTTAGCAAGTTTTTTCTTTATAAGACCTTTTAAGTAGCTATAAGGTACTTCTGGCAATGAATTTTGATTTGGAAAAAGAGTTTAGCCAAATGGCCTAATGTATGTTGATGTCTGTTATCAGAGAATGTATTGTTCATTCGCTCTTGTTGCTTGACAGGTTTCGTTACCTTTCCTTCTTCTTCACGGTGGAGATGACAAAGTGACTGATCCGTCAGTGAGCAAACTTCTTCATGAAAAGGCGATCAGCTCTGACAAGACCTTCAAGTTGTACCCCGGAATGTGGCATTCCCTCTCCCGCGGGGAGACAGCTGAAAATACAGAGATTGTGTTCTCAGACATTACCAAATGGTTAGATGAGAAAACAGCCACAGGAAATGCTAAATTGGAAAGAGAACTGAAATCTGGAAATGATGCTCTTCACACAGATAGCTCTGGCAAAACGATACTCGTAGAATAGCAAGAACGCCAAATCGACACAATTGAGACCTTCATCATTCATTGCGGTTACAGTATTCTACCAGTAATCATCGTACAGCCTTGCTGGCTGTTATTCATACATATATATTTTACAGGATGTACTGATTATCAGTGAATTGGCAATTACTTATCAAAATTCTTGCATAATTATCAAACTGCAATTGTTAGACAGAAAAGACCAGGAATATTTCAGTCTACGCAGGCTTATTTTTATCAGATGATTCATTGCCGATTATCAGATGATCCATGGCCAACACCATGATCAGCAAGATTCAAGAAATATTTCAGTCTATGCAGGCTTATTTTTTTTTCCCGTCAAAAAAAAAACTCGCCACTTAACAATTACGCAGGCTTATCTTTATTTTTCGTCAAAAAAAAACTCTGTGACTTAACAGATTACGAGAAGACGTTTTACTGCAATGTTGCAGATGACCTATACACTGATACTGCATAGTTTAATCGGCAGAACTAGTTCGATTCAACCACAACAATGTTATTATATAGACTGCAATAATTAAAAAAACGGCATGCTGAGCACGATTGGATAGCCCAAGTAGTGGGTTTATCCTCTGTTATCCCCGGAAACCTGGGTTCGACTCTGGCTAAAAAAAAACGGCATGCTAAGAAATTTATGGACGGCTATTATAAAAACTCCAAAGGGCACCTAATCCTTTGTTGGACAATGATAATATGTTATCCATAGATAATGACTGAAAGAGATGAATCAGATTACTTGCGTGTGAGTACAAATAACTAAAGTATTGGACCAAAATTTCAAAGATCACTTGTTATTTAACGAATTTTGTGATTAAAAAAACAGATTAATCTGTGGTCACCAACTGCTTCCAAATTATATTCATATAATGTCCTGTTATAGAGAAAAACACGGTGAGGTCAAATCATGACTCCACCTAGTTGGCCACTAGCTAGACTTGTTCCAACTTTATGTAAAATAAGAACAGACAAAAAACCAGAAGTAACATAACAAAACATGTCCGGTATGTCCCGCTTGACGGTTGAGTAGAATAAAGAGGTTGTTTCCGTGTAAACCTGGATTTTTCGAGGAACATTTGGAGGAGGTTTGTGTTATGAAATATCTGGAGCAGCTCCAAACAGATGTAAACAGAAACTGGTGAATCACACAAGTGCAGGGTCCATATGAAGGATAAAGCAAGAACAATATACAGCAGCTTATCTGTTTTCTGGATGATGTAGGAAAAGCAGTACTTGATTGTTTTGTAGAACAAATAAATGCAGAGGGCAATTTTGGAAGCTCAAACCTAAAAAATTACTGTAGATATTTCAGACATTCATTTGAACAATTAGGTATCTGCAATATTGATCAAGTGTCTACATCTACTACAGTCTAAATTAACAAACAAATGAGTTTCATGTGGACTTATACATTCTACACTATATTATCAAGCTTTCAACTTATGTATCGCTATCCATCACAACAGCAATACTTGCTAAAGGGCCACATTTAACATGGACAAGAAACATCGACCACCAAAAGGAACTAGGAGTCGTCGATATGTGGCCTGTGGTCCTCATAAACAAAAGCTTCAAGCAGTACTAGATGCAGCTATTAAAAATCTTGTCCAGAGGCATCTCCTGTGAAACCTATATGCACCGGCAACCACTTGATGCTTTGAAGCTCCATTTTAAATTGTAAGAGCTATAAGAGCTAACCACGCCTCAATTAACAATGATGATATTCTAGAAACATATTCTCTGAGAATCCATACACTCTGAATAGACTAGAAAAAGCAATGAATAGTAATTTAACCTTGCAGGACATGATGGAATGTCCGATGAACAAAAGGCCTAGGTGACCATTCAACCATTGCCAATTTGCCATCCACAATACTGCAGATTGACAGACCCGGTCACTGCAGAATGCAGACTTGACATGAATACAGAACAAGATGGCCTTTCTGAAGGGATCATATTGATATTAATATCTTCTTAATTCATCTATTTCAGCAAGGTTTACAGTATCACTGTTTTCTAATTTAATAACGTCAGAAACAGAACTAACACAAAATTTACATCCAGCAGCGTCATATATTGTGATTAACCACCGGTCACCAGCTCTAGAAACTGAAGTCTAAAAGTCAGAAGTTAGGTTGCTTTGCTACCTGGCGCCAAGGCATAAACTCAATCTTAGAGTCCAAATGAGGTTCCATTTTAGCCTACTATGGTCCAGGAGTTGATACCGATCCAGCTACACCCAGGCTCCTTGCTAACTCTTCGAAGGTCTATCAATCTTGTTACCCGTACCCCATGCTGTATGTATATTAGACAACAACAAGTAAGCAGATCATTAACTAAGCCCAATTCCACTAATTTTTCCTGACTAGACCTCTGATTACTGTAACTTAGAATTGCATTTGGCGAAATGCTCCACAAACTTAAACCATGATTACTTGTAGACGCCTCAATTAACTCTGTCTTCATTCAGCTTCCTAATTTGGCTAAGAAGATCAACCATGCATATAAGCAAAGTGCTACACTGTTGCATAAATACCATACTCATCAGATGTCATCTTCGAATAGACCCAACCTCCTCCATCAATCCTGTGTGACTTGCAAGTCTATACGCAGCAAGAACAGTGACAAAAGTGACATGATCTGATTGTGTGCCCTTCAGGTGCTTCCTTTCAAAAAGCACAATTCCAATTTTAGAGTACACTGTAACAATAGAATTATCAGCAGATACAAAAAATCCCAAACTTAATCACAAGTAATTGTTTACCAATGTCAGAAAAATCTTTCAAACAAGACTAGTATAATTTACAGACTCATTGACACCTTTCTCCTCTTCCGACATCATGATCTTAAACAGTTCGAAAGCAAACCCAATAAGCCTCTCCGCGTACAAGTTGTGAGGTCATTGCTTTGTATATCTTCAAAAACTAAGCTAACTTCTGCTGGGAAATAGCAATTGCCATACAAGTTATGAGGCTATTAGCTATATAAGTGCATGTGAATTTACCAGTTCTAATGACTTGGCCATGCAAGCTTCTGCATATAGAGAAATTCGTATGCATTGAAGTACTTGATTTAAAGAAAGATTGTTTAACAATTAACAAATGTACCTGCTGTCATGTCAAGTCGGTGCCCATTGTTTGACAAAAGGGTCATGCACAATTTGAGGAAAAAATGCAGAAAAAGACCCTAGAAAGATGGCTGTTTGGGCCAGAAAATGCAACAAACATTAGCCTTTACATCTCTTTTAAAGTGATTCAGCTTGCCTTTTGATGGTTTCATGTCTTTCATTTTTCTAGATCACAAGTGAAAATTGTGTTCATATATTTTTACGCGCACTATTATCTTAGTATGTGATCTTTAGAATTGTTCAGCACAAAAATTATCTTAAGATAATTCACACTTTCAACCAGGTGATAAACCTTGGTCCTTGTGGTTTGCAAGAACAAAAGCCTGTTAACCAATAAGGAACAAAGAAAACATATAATAATGCTGTTGTGCAAGTGAACAAATGCACATCGAGCAGGGTTAGTTTGAGCTAAACAGCATGAGGAATTAGGTATTTCCCAACATATCACACATTACAAAAGTGGGTGAATGTGCAGCAACAACTCCATCAAAATATCAGATCAGCTCCACTTCATTTTTTCATGTTGCACATCCAACTACAAATACTAAGAGTAACAATCTTTGAAATGCATCAACACAAGTCTCCTAAACCTCTTCATTCTTACTTAGCATCTTGTGTCCTACTTCTTGTAAACGAAAAAATGGCCAAACTCCAGCTACACAGCTCAAACATACTCAAAACAACTCTGTACCTGTTGTTGTTAGCCATTACGATTGGTTGTGCCAGCTCAGCGAGGATTCTTGAGGAAGCAGACCCTCAATTCCCTGTCCCGGTCAATCAGCCAGTGGCATCTGATCCACCTGAAATTGATGACCCTGAAGAGGCACCAGTGGTAGGATCCTCTACTACATTGCCAAGTGGGCAAATACCAGTCCCTGCTGCCACTTCACCTGTTGCTAATGTGGCACCGATAGCAGATCCTGCCATCCCATTACCTAGTGTACCAGGACCTGTCATTCCACCTATCGCCACAGCTGCACCAGTAGCAACCACCACATCACCAAGCGGGCCTGCGGGAACAGCAGCCTCTGGGGCCAGTGATACAGGACATCCCGAGGCCACACTAGCCTTCTTTATGCATGATGTCCTTGGTGGAAGTCACCCATCAGGCCGAGTGGTGACAGGAATCATAGCCAACTCTGACGACAACGGTCTCCCATTCTCCAAAGCCAACAGTCAAGTATTTCCCATCAACGGTGGTGTGCCACTAAACAACATAAACAATCTTGTCAACAACAACAACGTCCCCTTCCTTGCAGGACTGAATGGTTCTCCAACCTCAACAAATTTACATAATACTGGTAACAACAATGTCGTCAGCGGTGGCAATTCATTACCATTTGTCTCCGCAGGGCAACTTCCAGCAGGAATAACACTCCAGCAGCTGATGTTTGGCACCATAACAGTGGTGGATAATGAGCTAACCGAGGGGCACGAACTTGGATCATCTGTGCTGGGAAAAGGGCAAGGATTTTACCTATCAAGCTCTCTCGACGGTACTAGCCATACATTAGCACTGACAACACTGTTCCACAGCGGAGACCATGATCACGAGCATGTTGATGATTCTATAAGCTTCTTTGGAATTCACCGGACAGGTTCACCAATTTCTGAGATTGCAGTCATTGGAGGGACCGGAAAGTATCAGCACGCAAAAGGGTATGCAACCATTGAAAGTCTTCATCAGGTTGACCAGCATACTACAGATGGTGTTGAAACAGTGACACACTTCACTGTATACCTCACATATGAGGTCTAGACTCCAAGAGTACATTTTCTTAAGTGTTCTGTTTCTTTCTTTAAGTTTGTACCTGTAGTCTTGTGAAGTTCTTGTGTGCTTAATCTGTGTATCAAGTGTCTTTGATCGATGTTGTCCTTAGTAATTATGACAAAGAAATTAGAAAATAATCTCTGTATCTCCAACCATGTCCTTAGCTAAAAGCCATTAATACACACTATAAATAAAAAATATAGATATTATGTGAAAAAACTGATTTTTTTTACATAATCTCTGTATATTTTCGAGAAGATGCTGCATTGAAGGAAAAGGAACCCCAAGCTCTATAAAAACAGACTATTCCAGTATACAAAGTACAAACATACAAGGCGTTGAATAAGTTTAAATGCTGCAAATTAAATGAGCAGATTTCCAGATAGCAACAGGAATGAAGGTTGTCTAATATAAAAGAAGCTTATAAAAGCATACCAAAAACATCGGATTATCCAGCAAAATGCACAAAATTGAATTTAAGCTCGGCAAAAACAAATTCAACATTTCCAAAACCAGTTTTTTTTTTTGTTATATCGGGTCATCGGGTGTCCCGGAAAACACAGTTACAAGAAACCACAGCTTAACACTACTGTTACATAGACATACTGTCGAAAAATCAACAATACTTGATATAATCTTTAAATTTTAATTTACCTTCATGCTTAATGAATACAAACAATCCAGAAAAGAAATTCAAAACTTCCAAAAACTAAAAATACATAAACTCACTACCAGGCAATTAATCAGAGCTTTTCAAGAACAGGCATGGTCCTCATCACATTGATCATGACAATGATTATGAACTCCCTCTTCATCATCGCTGGAATTATCATCAAAAGGCTTATTCTTGTGAAAATTACAACATTTCTTGGAGCTTTTTCGATAGCATTTGTACGAATATCTAATAAATAACAAGTTAAACAGAGAGAATACGGGCTGTTATGACCTTACAATTGAATTTTGATTAAGTAATAAAAAAATGATCGTATCTAAACAGGTAGGGTCCGGGTTTGAATTTTTCAACCCGTTTTGGGTTTGGGTTGACCCAAAAACTGGATCGGATAAGATAATGGATAACCTGACCCAAACCCAACCCATTACCCGAAATTGTCACCCCCTACGTTTAAGGGATTTGATCGACACAAGATACTAAATATAATATCTCAACATGATTCATTTCTCCAAGTCATATAAACCTTATATTTGCAAGACCACAAGGCTATCAACACACAAGTAACAAAGAAACATATTATACTTGATTACTTGTGCAAGTGAACAAATGCACTTCCCGGGGAGGGGAGGGGATTAGTTTGAGCTAAACAGCAAAAGGAATTAGGTATTTTTCCAATATCACACATTGCAAGAGTGGGTGAATGATGCAGCAACAACTCCATGAGATCAGGCCCTGTTCTTTTTCATGCACAGCAAACTACAAATACTCAAGAGTAACATCCTCAAATTCATCAACTCGAGTCTCCTGACCCTCAAACCTCACTTGCATCTGTGCATCTTAATTCCTAGTAAAACCAAAAAAATGGCCAAACACCAGCTACACAGCTCAAACATACTCAAAACTACTATGTACCTCTTATTGCTAGCCATTACGATTGGTTGTGCCAGCTCTGCTCGGATTCTCGAGGAAGCAGACCCTCAATTCCCTGTCCCGGTCAATCAGCCAGTGGCATCTGATCCACCTGAAATTGATGACCCTGAAGAGGCACCAGTGGCAGGACCCTCTACTACATTGCCAAGTGGGCAGATACCAGCCATCGCTGCCACTTCACCTGTTGCAAATGTGGCACCAATAGAAGATCCTGCGATCCCACTACCTAGTGTACCCGGACCTGTCATCCCACCAATTGCCACAGCTGCACCTGTTGCAAATGTTGCACCAGTAGCAACCACCACATTACCGAGCGGGCCGGCGGCAACTGCAGCCTCTGGGGCCAGTGCTGCAGGACATCCTGAGGCCACACTAGCCTTCTTTATGCATGATGTCCTTGGTGGAAGTCACCCATCAGGCCGGGTGGTGACAGGAATCATAGCCAACTCTGACGATAATGGTCTCCCATTCTCCAAAGCCAACAGTCAAGTATTTCCCATCAACGGTGGTGTACCATTGAACAACATAAACAATCTTGTCAACAACAACAATGTTCCCTTCCTTGCAGGACTTAATGGTTCTCCAACCTCAACAAATTTACATAACACTGGTAACAACAATGTCGTTAGCGGTGGCAATTCATTACCATTTGTCTCCGCAGGGCAACTTCCAGCAGGAATAACACTCCAGCAGCTGATGTTTGGCACCATAACAGTGGTGGATAATGAGCTCACTGAGGGGCATGAACTTGGATCATCTGTGTTGGGGAAAGGGCAAGGATTTTACCTATCAAGCTCTCTCGATGGTACTAGCCATACATTAGCACTGACTACATTGTTCCACAGCGGAGATCATGATCATGAGCATGTTGATGATTCTATAAGCTTCTTTGGAATTCACCGGACAGGTTCACCAATTTCTGAGATTGCAGTCATTGGAGGGACCGGAAAGTATCAGCATGCAAAAGGGTATGCAACAATTGAAAGTCTTCATCAGGTCGACCAGCATACTACAGATGGTGTTGAAACAGTGACACACTTCACTGTATACCTCACATATGAGGTCTAGACTCCAAGAGTACATTTTCTTAAGTGTTCTGTTTCTTTCTTGCAGTTTGTACCTGTGGTCTCATGAAGTTCTTCTGTGCTTAATTTGTGTATCTAGTGTCTTTGATCAATGTTTTCTTGATTAATTATATATATAAGATGTTCTACATTTCCTATCTCTTTACACTTAACACAAGCAGTTTACCAAGTCAATAAAGGTTGAGAGAAAGTCTAATAAAACTTGTAAAATGATAGGACTGCATTAACTGTGCTACAGATATTTGATAATTAATTGTCAATGAAAAGAAATATGGCTAATGACTACAATAAGTAACACAACACTGGAAATATTACATAGATGAAAACAGAACTCAAATCATATAACAGAAGATTATAAATAATCGATGGAGGTTTATTAACCATAACAAAGCACGGTATAGCATTACCATAAATGATACACGTAGGTATAGCATAAGTAGATTTGATCTACATATTCCTTCAAGGTTCTTTTCTGTACGTAACTACCCCAAAATCGGGCCACTTAACTTTCATATGCAAAAAAAATTGGTTTCTATATAATATAATTGTTTTAAGGAAGGTGATTCACAAAGTCCAAGTTTCACTATATATAGAAACTGAATTTCTCTCTTCAGTTTGAATTTGTTGAAGCTTAAAGACACAGGACAGAAAGAAGGAAATGAACAGCATGAAGCTTGAGATAAAAAGGCATTGTAGAATGTTAAACTTTGCGAAGATGCCACACTGAAGGATAGAAAAGGCATCTCAATAAAGAAACAGACTATTCCAGTATAACGCGTAAGTTTAAATGCTGCAAATTAAATGAGCAGATTTCAAAATAGACAATAGGAATGGAAGCTATCTAAAACAAAAGAAGCTTAAAAACACATAACGTACAAATAACTAGAGACAAAATCATCCGATTATCCAGAAGCCCAGCAAATGCAAAAAATTTAATTTTATCTCGCCAAAACATCAGCAATTTCCAAAAACAGTTATAAAAAAAACCGCAGCTCAACACAAATTTAACACAGACATACTAACCGACAATACAAATTCAACAATTTCCAAAAACAATGTTATATACATATAAGAAGTTAAGAACCCGCAGCTCAACACTAATTAAGTCGTCGAAAAATCATCAATACTCAATATTATCATCCAAATAGCATCAATTCTCAATTCATCTCGACACTTAATCAATACAAACAATCCAGACAACAATCCATCACTTTCCGAATCAAAAACAAGTAAACTCACACCAACCAATCAATCCGAACTTTTCGAAGAACAGGCGTGGTCCTTATCACCGTGATCATGACAATGATCATGATCCGCCTCATCATCATCGCTGGAATCCTCGTCAAAAGGCTTGTCCTTGTGGAAAATACAGCATTTCTTGGAGCTTTTCTTCTGAAGAAACTCGTTGTCCACGGTGCCTTCTTTCCACGAAACCTTCTTCTTCTTGCGATTGAGTGTTAAAACTAGGGTTTGAGGGGGGGCTTGTTGCGAAGGAGACGGCGATGGAGATGGGTTTTCCAGGGTTACCGTTGCGGTCATCGATGGTCCAATTTGTCGCGACATTTTCGGTGGCTTTTTTCCCCCTTGTTCTTGAGCTCGATTGCGGGGGTCTCCTGATTTTATGGGACTTCGTACTTTCCAGACTCCATTCTCTATACTTTTCTCGACAGATTATTTTACTTCGTAGTTTATTTGTTTTCCGTAGTGATTTCGAAATTTGAGGGGAATTTTTTTTATTACATATATATTTTTAAAAAGTTTGAATAGTAAAATGTTATTCCCTCCGCCCCACTCAATTGCTTACATTGGAGGGGGACACGGAGACCAAGATAATGTATGAAAAATGAGTAAAGTTAGATGAAAAGTGGGTAAAGTGGTGAGACCTATCAATATTTAATAATAGATTTGAGATAGTGGAGAAAAGTAGTGGGTGCAATAGCAGTTTTTATTGTTAAATATGAGATAGTATGGGAAGATAATGGGTGTAATGATGGGAAGAACTTACTATTTATAGTAACGTAAAGAAATGAGAGGGACATCCCAAAATAGTAACTGTAAAGAAATGACAGGGACATAGGGAGTAATATTTTGGTTTTTACTAAAAAAAGTATTTAAAAAATAATAGATAAATGACCGAAATAGATAAAAATGGCCTCCAACTTTTGATTTTATTATTCAAACTCTTGAAACGGACAATGACATTATAATCAAATAAGTTTTAATTTCCTAGAATATCAAGAATACAAAGAAATAAAAAGGTTTTAGAATTTTTAAACAAAAATACATGAAAAATATGATCAGCCAATGTGAAAATTGGGATGGATATTTCAATAGCAGCCCTTCCGTATCCTCAAGGATTGTGAGTTGAATGAACAAATCGATGAAATCAAGAAAAAAAATCGAAGAATTTAAAGAATGGTTTGGAACCGTGCATGAGACCTCCTTCTAAATATATGCCCATGGATTAGCAGCAGTTTGAAAGAGAAGAGGCTCGTGGGATTGACATGAGTGGGCAGAGATGGCTATATTGAAACTCATTGTCTATGGATAAAAAAACTGTTTCAACATTAAAAACAGACAAAATTTTAGTGGATATTGGATTTCACACTGTTCATCCATAGATTATTAGATTTTATATCTTTCTATCCAATAGAATTCGAGAAATATATTTTTAGTTAAGGCTTACGACACATTGGATTCTAATGGAGTAATGTATTCAATGAATAAAATTTCGAGTGACAGATAGCGAAGTAATAACGCGAGGGTAGGGTGAAAAGAACCTAATTGGGGAGTGAAAAAACGAATCAAAATTTGAACAAGGGGAAGATGCTTCGCTCACTGAGAAAACCCAAGAAAGAAAAAAAAACAACTATAATTGTACTTGATTAACCCAAAATGGCTTAGGAGTTATTATTTTATTATAATTCCAGTTACTTTGTTCTAGTTAAAATCTTTGAACCGGAGATAATCATTTCGGTCGCTGTGGTCTGACTATATCCGCTTCCAATTTTCAATCTACAACATGTATATCTATGTCTGGAATAGATTTCATTTTGAGAGAGTTGAAAAAACACCATCTCGTTGAAAGAATCAATTCTTCATTGATTACAGATTTAATCGGATTTGAAAACTTTGCGTCCATATATAACCGATCTTCCCGATGTTGAACGTCTTCTCTAACTCTTTTTGAATGAGGAATCATTGTACACTGACGTCTTTTTGATAAACAGGATTTGAGAAGGCACCAATTCTCTTGAAGTTACGGGACTATTTTGTCGAGTTCCATTTTGATGAACAAAATGATAATTTTGATAACAAATTAAATGAAAATTGATATCGCCTGTAAATCAAAAATCGGAAAATGTACCATTCATATCATTGATAATTTACCTATTATAAATTATGATTACGAACTGTGAAATTAGGTTTTACACAATTTAAGAAGAAATTTTTTTAGCGAACAAATACATGTTTGAATTTTTATCTTTTTTCAAAAGTCTGATCGTCATTTAGTTGATTCTTGTTTATTTATGAAAATATTTTTTGTAAGAAAATTAAATATCAAAAATCTAGAAAAATAATTCTGATTCAGAAATGAAAGAGTTTTGATTATGAAAAATATTTAGAACTATCGTCTAATATATATATATATATATATATATATATAAATCATAATATTAACCAAGTTCTATCATCCCGAACACAGAAATCATACACAATAAATATAATTAGCTGATCAAAATGAAAAAAAATAATTAATCTATCATGATTCATGAACACCGAAAATGTTGAGCAAGACCGATTAAATCAACTAAAATTAAGTTAGGGGCCACGAAGCCCAACTCCTATAAACGCATATGTTTGTTTATATTTCCCACTGCAAGGACCCAACTAAAGCTTAAAGGCCTGCTTCGTACAAAGTAGTTATCCATATTACTTCTTCCCTTTCTTAGCCCGATCCGACCCACCCAGTTCATCTCTCGCTCTTTTCCTCCAAAGTATTCCGGTGAAAGATCGGAGCCCCGTTCGTCACTTCAGGTCTCTCTCTCTCTCTCTCTCTCTCTCTCTCTCTCTCTCTCTCTGTTATATAACTGTTACGCATAGTGAAAATATGAGATTATATTCATTGTTTTATAGCTGTGTAATTTTATTTTTCAATTCAAATATTGTTTGAAAGCCTAACTGTATCGTCAATTGTTTCTCACTCCAAATTCAGAAGTTGTTTACATTTTTGTATTTTTATATTTTTTCAATTGTCCAGTACTTGAAGATTTGTAAAACATGGAATTTCATGTGATATATTATATCTGAATCTTCGTTTTTTTGTGCCGAAGATATGTTTGGATGCTGATAGAGCTGTCTTTCGTACGGTGTTCAGTTCTTCACTAAGCCTCCGTATAATTTGTAATTTTTTTGGCAGGGACATGGAACATCCAGAAAACGAGTCTCGTTCTGGTGGTGAACAAAGCCAAGGCAAGCCAGATGATGAGGTTAGGTTGCCGCTAGTTATTTATTTTAAAAATTAGGGTCTCAGGGACTTGAGAAGTAATATTTACGCATCAAATTCTCCTAGTGATGTGTTTTTCCGGCTTTTTAAATCAATGTTCGGACAGGCTATGAGTATTGATTGTTTAGAATTGTTTTGTCGTGTAAAACGGATTATGCCAGAAGCATATTAGGAAAATGTTTTTACTTTTTGAAGGAATAATAAACTCTAATTTTTACAACCATATTAAATGCAGTGCCGAAACTTTTTAGTCTTATTGTGCTGCGAAAACACGGCGATACCGACACTATATATGATGTCAACTAAATAATTAATTAATGATGATTGGATTCGGAGTGAGTCTTGCACGGTTGAGCTCTATATAAGTGTGTGTATATATGTATTAGTCTGTGGGATGGGTTTTATCCAGCTACGTAACTATTTTTTTGGTTGCAGGAAGCTGGGGCTCGCCTCGAAGAATTTAAGAAATCAGTGGAGTTTAAAATGACTCTTCGTCAGAGTAACCTAAATCCTGAAAGTCCTGGTAAGTAGTTTTAGAATGGGACTTTTCTTTGATACAAACAAAGCTGGTTTCTATTAATTTAAAAAAAGTCATAACGTCAGTTCTATATATAATTGTTGCAATAGAAACTAATTTATATCTAATTTATATCTAATTAGTTAGACATCTCAGTATGATTTCTGGAATATATAAAAACTTCTATTGTGTCTGGTTCAATTGAATTGAAGTGGGAATAAATGGAATAAAATCTGTACCATATTATCAGTACATATTGTTAATATTCCTATAGATCAAAATTAGAGCTCAAACCAGCCAATTTGAGAAAGAGTTCCACTCTCCTCCATACTTATCTTCTTTGCAAACTCAATTAAGGAATATTTGCACCCCCTTATAGTTCACTTTTTGTTTTTACCTCTTTTCTTTCAACTTTAATTACATTACTAACTTTTGAGTCCATTTCTTCCTCATTATACTTTATCTAACCAAATCGAGCATGAGAGTAACAATAATATTTACTTGATAGAAGTAGTTGGAAACTATGATGCTAGGACTCACCTTCAGACCTAGCAGTACCCGTGTCGGCACGACCCTGGTATGGACAAGGAATCTGGATCAGATCCTTCATCTGGAAATCAAACTCCTCCTCCCATCTCAGTTCACCGTTCACCAATTCCGGCGACTCATGATAACTCCATTGAATAGATGTCTTCAGAAGAATATACATAAGTTGATGAAGAAAATATAACAAGCATTAAGCAGGCTATCATTAATTAGAACCACGGAAAGAACGGAATAAACAAAGGGGGAAGAAGATGATGAAGGCAATGAAGGAGAATGAGAATAGCTATGTTACCCGGATTCGGGTACGGGTGTGGATACGAGGGCCGGATTCTTAGTTCTAGGATAGTTAGTATTCTTGGATGTGGATCCGAATTTAGATACACGGGTGCAGGGACCCGGCAATTAAGCAGTTAAGCTTAGTACTAGTAAAACTTCATAAAGACTAATTTATTGCACATTCATAAAAATAGTGCCTGCCACAGATAAATCACATGAAACTTTTATTTATTTTATTTTGTAGCAAAAAATCGATAGAATAACATAGAAACAAGTCATTTATGGACAATACTCTTTTTAAACCAGTTGTAACAAGACCGTAATCTATATTTTGAATTGGGATGCTACAAGGTGATGTGTCCGCTTCTATAAAAAAGGATCCGACTCAGATCCCGCACCCGCACCCATGTCATGTCCCTTGGACGTGGTATAAGGACAAAGCGAGTTTGTGTAACATAGGAAAATAGATTGCAACTGATTTCTTTTTTTATGGAATAATATATAAAGTTAATCTTATTGATAATTTAAACTGAAATAGATTCAAAAAGCTTTTTTTTTTAATTTTACTTATATTTTTTATTTTTTATATTAGTACATGATAGTATTTCTAATCAGAATATCATTTAAAAAATTGTTATCTTTGAACTAACTGAATAATTAATATTTATTTTAGAAATAATGTTGCCGTGTCCAAATCAAGGTGTCCCATTCTCGCTAAATGAGTCCCCGAGTTTTTGATTTTGGAGTTTAGAGAATATGTCATTCTGACGCGTGTCTGTGTCGTGTCGGATCCTCGCAGAAGAGTCTGAGCATCCCAGGTTGGATAGCACATTTATACTTGAGCTTTGGTTCCCATTAAAAATAAATGGCAAACAATTTTGTAAAAGTAAGCGAGTGTTTAATCAAAAATTATTAAACCTATATTAAAGTAACAACACAACATACAATAAGGACGTTAAGCACCTCGGGTCTTTAAACTCTCAACATATTTATATATATATATCTTATTTTTGTAAACGGCTCCTGAATTCTTAAAGCTCAGCAAATTGACTATCTAGATGTTTGGTCTGGTCACATACTTTTATCGCAATACATTGTGCCTGTGTTTCAAGAGAGAGGCTATACTAGTGAAATAACTGGCCGAGTTACAAAGTGGGTTTGAGACTTTATGTTTAGACCTTCATGAATCTTCTTTTTCTTTTTTCTTTTTTTGCTGAAGACTCTATGTTACCATTATATTATATATCATCTATGTTGCATAGTTCAATGTTTTGTTGTACCCATCCTCCCATCGGTCAAAGGACTCTATAAATCAGGATAAAATGTTCATGCCTACTTCATGATAGATCAGCCGAATTTGACATTTTTATCCATTAATTCTGTTTTTCTTTTCAATGTTTTCTCAGAGCCAAGTTTCCTCAGGACACTAGATTCCAGCATTAAGCGCAACACTGCAGTTATTAAGAAACTGAAGCAGATTAATGAAGAACAGCGTGAAAGTTTAATGGATGAATTGCGAAGTGTCAACTTAAGCAAATTTGTTAGTGAAGCAGTGACCGCTATCTGTGAAGCGAAGCTTAGAACATCAGACATCCAAGCAGCAGTCCAGGTATTTATTTTATTTGAGCAATATTTAGCAGACACAACATCTAGTTTCATGTTACATCTTTCGAGTCTTCAGTTGTTATTACATGGGAATGGAAAGATCTGTACCTCTATTCTGGATGTTGTGACAAGGGACCACTATGTTGCACACTAATTGACCTTCAATAGTGCAATTTATGACAAACCAATGGAGTTATAGAAATAAGATCTGGCATTAAGCTTAGGTACTTTAGCTTGACAGCCAGCCTGGATAGATCTTATATGTTTCATTCATTCTGCACTTGCACAAAGATATGCTGTTTGAGAATGTTGTTGATTTTTGGCTCTCTGTTAAGAAGGTTTTTATTTTTTGGTAGAAAGTGTAACATTAAGTTTTTCCTTACAGCACCCCTTAATATTATCAGAAATTCTAAATTACTTAAAGATAAAAAAGTATGGTAATCATGGTAAAGTCAATTGTTCAAACCAAGGATTCACAGAACATAAAGTGGCAAGTTTGAGATGTTAGGGATAAGTTTGATTTAGGCATTAGGATTGTAGAGTGTTTGATAGTGGGTTTAAATGTATATTCGGGAATCTAGTTCAGTTAAGGCAGTATTTAATAAAATCTACCAAGGACCATTTATATGATGTGTGCTACAATTAGGGAGAGAGGTGGAAAAGACGAGTTTCTAGCCATTAAATATGACGATAGGAGGAATATCTTTCATGAATAATCTTCTATGCAATATATTTGGATATTTGCTTGGTTGTGCTCCTTTTTTCTGTTTTTCTTATATTTCCCCCAATCCAGATCTGTTCTCTGCTCCATCAGAGGTATAAAGATTTCTCCCCAAGTTTGGTTCAAGGGCTCCTAAAAATCTTTTTTCCTGGAAAAACCCTGGAGGACCCAGATGCTGATAAGAATTCAAGGGCCATGAAGAAGCGCAGCTCGCTCAAACTCCTTTTGGAACTATATTTCGTTGGTGTGGTTGATGATTGTAGTGTTTTCGTCAATATTATTAAGGATCTTACGAGCATGGAGCACCTAAAGGATCGTGATGCAGCTCAGACCAATTTGTCCCTTCTTTCTAGTTTTGCTCGGCAAGCTAGATTCTTTCTTGGACTTCCGCTGTCTGGACAAGAAATTCTTGAAGAGGTATATATGATGCTACTTTATTTTTATTGTTCTTTTTTCACGAGTTAGACAGTCAGCAGATACCCTTACTATAGCAATTTTTTTTTTTAAACTTAAATGTTGTATACGGATATTATGTGGTCTCCAAGTTTCGTCTGCATAGCTTTATACTTGACCCTTGTTTGCAGACAGTACACAACATTAGTTTTAATGGTCCAAGCTACCAATTATCTTTACAGAATGCTGACAACCTCATTTCATATTGTTTTTCTATCTCAGTTTTACAAAGGACTTAACATTACACCAGAGCAGAAGAAATTTTTCAAAAAGGCTTTTCATGTATACTATGATGCAGCGGCAGAGCTTCTTCAGTCAGAGCATACGGTAGGTTTTTTGATTCTATTCACCTTACATCTTCACTTTTGATGGTTTTGTTACCTTTAATGGTATTATGAAGCCAAGGTTCTAAAGATCCTATAGTATTATGAACAGTGGTGTGTAATATTAAGTTTGAACATTGGAAAGGTACAGTCTGACATGTGGGAGTTAAGAAATTCTGTAGCAAGTTAGTTTTTAGTGTCTACAAGGTCAGTTCTTGTCAGTCTGTTATATGGTCATAGTAGGCACGCTGATCCTCTCGCCTTGTGTATTTCTTAACTAATCTCTTTCTTGGCTTTTATTGAAGTCACTGCGCCAAATGGAGCACGAAAATTCAAAAATATTAAATGCAAAAGGCGAGCTAAGTGAGGAGACTGCAACTGCATATGAAAAGCTCCGGAAGTCGTATGACCATCTATATCGTGGTGTTTCTGCGTAAGTTGATTTGTAATTTGTAATTTTATTTTGGCATGGTTGTTCAGATGTGGATAAGTTGAGTTTTATATAGGTGCCTAGGTGGGTGTTGGCTTGTTTTGGAATTTTGTTCTAGTGTCTTGGTTCATGTTGTTCGACTTGTGCTTTGTTAGAATACAATATAATCCTGCAAAGCCCTCCTCCCAAACACCTTGAGGTTTTAGGAGAATTGGTCACTTAACATGCTTGATATCGGATTTCGTGGGGAGGTCTTCTGCATTGTTGGTTCTTTCAATAGGGTATATTCTTGATAGGCGGACTTCATTATAATTTCAAAACATTTTCCTGCTACTCCATTCCTTGCTTACAGTATAAGCATGTTCATCAACATTTTCTTGGTGCCCGTGAACCATAAAAAGCCGGGAACTTGCTTACAGCACATTGATACCTTGCTATAGTTTATATGTAAATTTACAATAACATGACAGAAGTTAGAAGATTTTATTTTTAAACTAAAAAATGGTGAAGTTTTGTTACAAGTCACTTGGAAGTTGGAACAAAAAAGGGTACAAGGAATTTATGTAATGTTGTTACATGTTTATAAATGAGATGTGCATGGTGGCATGTTGTTCCCATATAGACCTCTATCTGAATACCTTGTGATCGTTTCTCATAGCTATCCTTTTTAAAGTTCAAATTTTATCGATAGGTTTGCTTTATATGTTGTAGTTTAGCTGAAGCCCTTGACATGCAACCTCCCGTGATGCCAGAGGATGCCCACACAACTAGGGTCACTACAGGGGAGGATGCATCATCTCCTGGTCCTGGGAAAGATTCTTCTACCCTTGAAGCAATATGGGATGATGAAGATACAAGAGCTTTCTATGAATGCTTACCAGACCTCAGGTTTGTTTTACGTAAAGCAATTTTTTCTACAAAAAAGTAGATAAATTTAAGTTTCAAAAGAAGGCCAAGGAGGTGCTCTCCAAGTTCTCAGTCTATACAAGTAGACCAATTGAGCATAAAAATTGTAACTTCCACTAGATAATTAAGACCTCGAGAAAATTTAGGTAGATCAACATTGTCACTAGTATGAATATTTCGCTCAATAATTTAAAAAGAAGCCTTGGAAATAATATGTAAATGGGGGAATTTATGTAAATTAGCAACCTAGTATAGAAATATTAAAACCAGTCAACTTTTTCTCAAAGAATTATTTTTCCCATCATGTATGGGATGTGTCACCTTTTGCATCTTTTGTGTTGATCACTTCTCCTTTAAATTTATCTGAAGCGCATCTAGTGTCATATATATCTGTATTAAAACTTTTGAGATTGAAGTTTATTATAGCTTAGAACATTTAGTACAATTTTATCTTTATTGGTGAATGATACATTATATACTTGTTCCAGAGCATTTGTTCCTGCAGTATTATTGGGAGAATCAGAGTCCAAGGTGAATGATCAATCTGCAAAGACACATGAGCAATCAAGTGTAAGCCTTTCCTAGTCTTTTATTGACATCAGCAATAACTAATGGTTTTACTTACCTGTAACAATATGAAGTCAGAAGACTTATATCTTCAGAACATTTAAAACTCCATTATGTTGTATTGATTGTTCTTCATGTCGGTCTCGAAGTTTACACTTTTGACACATGCAACCACTTCCAGTGATTTTGCCATTAAAAGAAGTAAGGCGTGCATGATATATGTACTGTCAGACATGATTTTCTTGATCTGTTTTTGCACTTGTATTGTTTTACTTGTATTATTTGTATCACTTTACTATCGAGGATGAAGTATGCCACATTTTAAATGTCATTCACTTGTTATGGTAATTGTATCATTTTTTTCTGAGAAAAATGATTCGCTTTTAGTTTCCTCAAAGTAATCTAAGGACTTCAGATTCTTGACCTTTAAAACAGATTTCCTTAATTGTGGCATGTTGCTTTGTGTAGGATTTGACTACTGAATCGGACCAGCAGATTGTTACACAAGATATTGCAGAGGTTTCTATAGGTTCTGAAGTTTCACAGGATTGCAAAAATGAAAAAGGAAAGGAAAAGGATGATAGTAATGATAAAGAAAAAGCCAAAGAATTAGAGAAAGGAAAAGAGAAGGAAGCTGATCGAAAAGGTGATGCTGAAAAAGAGAAACTTAAAAATCCTGAAGGAACCAATCTGGACGGTTTGTTGCAGAGGCTCCCAGGTTGTGTTAGCCGAGACCTAATTGATCAATTGACGGTTAGTAATTACACTTGGCGTGTAAAACATAATTGATGTATGAAATTTTCTTTTACATGGTGTTTTGGACTCTTTAAGTTACGTTTGTGAGTAATAATGTTGCTTAGGAGTTGGGGTAACACTATTTCTTGTAACTTTACACTATGAAGGACTATTTAATCCTTAAAGTCTTTTAAAGCAGCTTGAAATTTTAATTAGGGTATAAACAGTCCTTTGAGAGTATTATATTAAATCACCCCTCAAAAAAGTCTCTGGATTGTTTACACGAGCCCCTGGTCCACCACTCACTTCTAAAGAGAAATTGAAACAAAGAGCCCTATAATCCTATCCCATTCTCAATCCCTTGAAACATTCAAAGCCTTGATGCTCAATTCTTATTAGCTCTAGAAGATGTTTAGGCTGGATTTTGATGATAATTCTCTTATATGTATATATATATATATAGGCACATTTATATTTTACTACTGTTTAATATGCTTTTTAACATAGATTTTTCCTTTTTCTTCTTATTTATCATTATTATATTCAGGTGGAGTTTTGCTACGTGAATTCAAAATCTAGTCGCAAAAAGCTCGTGAGGGCTTTATTTAGTGTCCCCAGGACATCTCTAGAGTTGCTCCCGTATTATTCGCGCATGGTGGCTACTCTGTCGACTTGTATGAAGGATGTGTCTTCTATGCTCATACAGTTGTTGGAAGAAGAATTTAACTTTTTGCTGAATAAGAAGGTATATTGCTTTGAGATGACCTTTGGTTAAGCTCTTAAAATTGGACTTTTGTAACTTACATAAAATCAATTGCTGCAGGATCAAATGAATATAGAAACTAAGATCCGCAATATTCGGTTTATCGGAGAACTCTGCAAATTTAAAATTGCACCTGCGGGCCTTGTTTTTAGCTGTCTAAAGGTATTTTTAAGTTAGTGTAGTGACTTATCACTGGATAGATAACTTGCTCTTACTGAATAGTGATAACGTCTCTCTCTCTCTCTCTCTCACACACACACACATAGGGTTAAAAATGGGGTGGGGAAAACGGGGAACCCGCCCTAACCCGCCCCGAATGGGGCAGATCCGCCCCGCTAATATGGGGAATGGGGCAGTGACGGGGAATGATTTTCTGCCCCGCCAAAATATGGGGCAAGTATGGTATTTGTTGAATCCCCGCGGGGATTCCCCGCCCCGCCCCGCCCCGCACCGCATATATTTAATATAAATAAATAATTATATTTAATATAATATATTTATTATATTTAATATAATATATTTGTTATATTTAATATTATTATTTTTAATACACAAAACTATAATTTTACAATGTATAACATGTCTCTTTGATTTCTATTATAATTAGTTTTTTGCTTTTAATATACATGTCTCGTATATTATTATTAAATTCTGAAGAAAAAATTACTTAATTTTAAAGTAATTATTTAAAGTGTAATATTATAGAAGCGGGGCGGGGCGGGGCGAAATTATATTAAGTCCCCGGTGGGGCGGGGATGGGGATTAAAGATAAATCCCCGCGGGGAATGGGGCGGGGATGGGGGCAGGAAAAAATTATGTGGGGCGGGGTTGGGAAATGAAGTCCCCGTCCTGAACCCGCCCCATTTTTAACCCTGACACACACACACACACACACACGTTCAAAAAATTACACATGACATAATGATTTATCTCTATGCCTATACTGGGTGGTTTTAATATATTATGTTTCAATACATTGTGATGGGTGGTATTTTATGCTTTCTGTTATTATCTTAACCTTGTTGATTTACAGAGTCAATTTGGAGTTGTCTGTTTATGCTTCTGTGCATTGTGAATCTAAAAGGAAACTGCTCTTGTATTTGACTATGCAAATAGTCCTTGCTGTTTTCTTAACCAACATAAAGTTTGTTTAATTCCTCCATTTTCACCAGGCATGTTTGGATGATTTTACTCATCATAATATTGATGTTGCTTGTAATCTCCTTGAGACCTGTGGCCGTTTTCTTTACCGTTCACCTGAAACTGCTGTACGCATGGCTAACATGCTGGAGATATTGATGCGCTTAAAGAATGTGAAAAATCTTGATCCTCGTCACAGCACTCTTGTAGAGAATGCTTATTACTTGTGCAAGCCACCAGAAAGATCTGCACGAGTCTCTAAAGTTCGTCCTCCATTACATCAGGTGCAGTGTTAATTTTGGTATATCCCATTAATTCTCAGATTCTGTATCTGCTTGGCGAAATTACTAACCTTCTGCTTGATGATCTGTAGTATATTAGAAAACTTCTATTCTCGGATCTTGACAAGTCATCAATTGAACACGTGCTGAGACAACTTCGTAAACTACCATGGAGTGAATGTGAGCCCTATCTTTTGAAATGTTTCATGAAG
The DNA here is from genome assembly GCF_001625215.2 of Daucus carota subsp. sativus. Classification (NCBI taxonomy): domain Eukaryota; kingdom Viridiplantae; phylum Streptophyta; class Magnoliopsida; order Apiales; family Apiaceae; genus Daucus; species Daucus carota. The sequence continues at coordinate 22,189,687 of NC_030388.2, forward strand.
GTTCACAGGGGGAAGTATGGTCAGATACACTTGATTGCTTCACTTACTGCTGGCTTGAGTAGATATCATGATGAATTTGCTGTTTCTGTTGTTGATGAGGTTTGTTCTTTTCAGTATCATTGTAAATAAATGTCTGTCTGTGTGGGTATGAAGATAGTAATGTATATCAAGTTCAGTATATAAATATTCATAAATCTATGAATTTCTTTACTGATTCAACAAGAGATTTCATCCATGTGTATGTTGTAGCTGATGAAGATCAAATATTATTCTGCTAGGTCTGAAACACTATTTTGTCCTGGTAATATGAAGGACGCTTGGGGTTCTTATTAATTGTTATCTATTTCTATTTGTGGTCTGAAAATTTGTTTCTGCTGCCTTGTTATACATTTTTGTTTTTGTTTTGCTGTAACAATCCACGGCGGAGCTACATTTGGGCCATAGTGTGCCACCTCTCACCCTGAGTTTCTTGTCCGAACAGTAGTAGTACTAGTATGCTGCGATATATAAGCCAGTAGAATTAGTTAATAAAAAAATGATAGATTATTATTGGAGACACAAATGACAAATGGGTAGACAAGCACTTAAGGTACATGCATAAAAGAACCTGGAGGATTAGTTAGATATTATGTAATTGAAGTAAAATGTACAAACATAATATTATCCTTAATTTCCTATCCTTTCATATGTTTCTATGTATAAAATTTTCTGCAGTTGTATTTTGGCACACCCTCGTTGTATATCCTTGCTCCACAGCTGATAACAATTTTGGTTTTGCTCATATACTAGCATACTGTAACTATATTTTTTTTGCAATAGCATCTTATCCTAGCATAAACTTGTTAGCAATATGTAATATGTATGACCATCAGAGTAAATTTGTATTTTATCCTTTACATAACTTGTATATGCTTTCACAGATTTTCTCTGAAATCATTATAATTCTACTTCCACATTTAGGTCTTGGAAGAAATTAGGGTTGGCTTGGAGTTGAATGATTATGGAATGCAGCAACGGCGCATTGCACACATGCGTTTCTTGGGGGAATTATACAACTATGAACATGTGGATTCCTCTGTCATTTTTGACACACTTTACTTGATTCTCGTTTTTGGCCACGGAACAGCTGAGGTATTTTAAACTTCATGGAGTATGTTTAGGTTTATGAATACTCATAAATCTAAATCCTTGCCATATAGTGGCATTCTAGTGTCTAATTAGTAATTAAAGGCATGTTAAATGAAATCTGTATCTTAAATTTGTGCTATTATTCCTTCTACTTTTTTGTGTAGTTAATGATTAATTTAGTACTATTAATGAGTTTTTCTAATTTACATCACCTGAATTAACTTTGCACAAGATAATTTTAGATCTTGTAGTAGTCATCAAAGCTGTGTATGAGCTTTATAGCTAAGCTTTTAGTTCCAGTAAATAGAAACATAGTTAACTTATTTGAGCCCTAAACGCTAATATATATTTTTACTTTTCTAAATAATTCATTTGTAGGAAGATGTATTGGATCCACCAGAAGATTGTTTCCGTATCAGGATGGTTATAACGCTTCTTGAAACATGTGGACATTATTTTGATCGAGGTTCCTCAAAGAGAAAGCTTGATAGATTCCTTATTCACTTTCAGAGATACATATTAAGCAAAGGAGCAGTGCCACTGGATATTGAGTTTGACTTGCAGGTTAGATTTGTTGATGCTCATTCCCTGTAATAGATGTGTGGCACCACTGGATTCAAGTTTGACCTACACATTTCGACTTCTAATATATTTAATCATAATCCTTAATAGAAACACGAGCTTAAAGATTAAAAATTGCTTATAAAACGAAGCATTTGCAGGACTTATTTGCAGACTTGCGTCCCAACATGACCAGATATTCATCTGTTGAAGAGTTAGATGCAGCTCTCGCTGTACTTGAAGAGCATGAACGTAAAAATTTAAGTGAAAAAAATAATACTGAGAAACACTTGGACACAGAAAAAGTATCTAGTGGACAATTGGGGCGTAGTTCAGTTAATGGACAAATGCTTTCGGATGGTGTCAAGGCAAATGGCGAGGCACACGAAGAGGCAACAGAGGACACTGACACAGACTCTGGAAGTGACACAATTGGTCCAGCTGGACACTATGATGAGGAAGAGCTGGATGAAGAGAATCACGATGAGACTCATGACAGTGAAGAGGACTACTCAGATGGGGGTGATAATGCTTCTGATGAAGATGATGAAGTCCGGGTTCGGCAGAAGATTACGAAAGTGGATCCTTTAGAAGAAGCTGACTTCGATAGAGAATTCAGAGCTCTGATGCAGGTACTTTTCTAGTTTTGTTTTATGAAGCCTTTGGAGTATCAGTTGCTAATTCCCCACTTCCTGGATTATTCGTTTAAATAACCGAGATGAGAAACTTGAGCAATTAGAAACTATTTTGTTTTTGAAGCTTTATTCATCTTAGTTTAGTTATTCCGGAGATTGAGTTCACTAATTTTCTTATTTTAACAAATTATATATATGGCTACGGGTCGAACTGACAATGCGAGGTGAATGCAGGAGAGCTTGGAGTCCCGTAAATTGGAATTGCGGGCTCGGCCAACTTTGAATATGATGATACCGATGAACATATTTGAAGGACCTACGAAAGATCATCATGGAAGAGGAGTGGAAGGTGAAAGTGGTGATGATACTTTGGATGAAGAGGCAGGAGGAAGTAAGGAGGTTCGGGTTAAAGTTCTTGTAAAGCGTGGCAGCAAGCAGCAAACAAAAGAGATGTTTATACCCCGAGATTCCACACTTGTGCAAAGTACCAAACAGAAAGAAGCTGCTGAGCTTGAGGAGAAGCAAGACATCAAAAGGTTGGTTCTGGAGTATAATGATAGAGAGGAGGAGGAGCTGAATGGATTAGGCAACCAACCAAATAGCTGGATTCAAAGTGGTGGTGGTAGAGCTTCTAGCCGAGGCCACGCATGGGATGGGCATGGTGGGAGGGGTGCTGGATCACGTCATCGGTATCATCACCATTCTGGGGGTGGGATATTTTATAGCAGAAGAAGATAAGGTTGACCAACACTTGGAAAGTAAAGAGACCAAAGAAGCTTGGGGAAGAACATATTCCCCCCGCCCCAAAGAAACCCTTCAACATACTAAACCAGTACATTCAGTTTAATCCTTGTGGGATGCTTGCCGTTGTTTGCGGAGGTATCATACAGGTCCTAAATTAACTTTTGGTTCCTTCGATGCATATTTTTAAGTCGGTGGTTCTAGCTTATTAGTACAGGCAGGGTTGCAGAGTAATAGATATAGGAGTTTGCAGATTGGGATCTGTCTGCTAAAAGCTTCACAAGAGTGAGCTGTCAGTGTTTATCTATGTATATAAGTTGTCAACAAGAAAGGAAATTGATCAGTGTGTAACAGTGTGTTATGTTTGTGCATGCAAATTTCAGCTTTGTACTTGGATCTTTCAGTAGTAAATGGTACAGGATTTCCAAGAAAAAGATGGCCAAATTACAAGAAGTCGTCAAAATTACACCAGTACAGGACAAGGACATCAAATATTACATGCATTGCAATCTACTTTTTTGTTTGGATTCGTAATTTTGTCGATGAACTAGTCTTTTCATTTTTATGGAATGTGAACAAATTGCTTCAGAGTTCAATTTGAAGGGCGCTGAGTCATAAACTTGTGTTTTGTTTGGCTGGGAGGAACCAAAGTTGTTATTTTTAGAGTTCTCATGTCCTCCATTTTTAGAAGGAATTTCCTTACATTCTCATCTTTTTTAATCTTATATATTAAAATGTTGACAGTAGCTCAATTTTATTCTAAAGTTTAAAACTTTTGTTTTTTGTCATAAGTTCTAAAGTTTAAAACTAAATGCATTATTTCACTTAATTTATTCATTCCAGTGTTTCCATTCAGCTTAGACAAAAAATTGCTGCAAAACAGTGGGCGATTTAGTCAAGCTTTTATTCGTAGCTTCTGTCTTATAAGTTTGAACCATTTTATTTGTATTGTTTGTGTAAAAAATTTAAAAATCAATTCCTGACTTTAGAATCCGAGAAACTGAAAATGCTAAATTTTTTATATGACATATTTTATTTTTGAAATTTGATTTTACATATTATTATAAATATATTTTATAATGATACACATTTCTTTTTAATATTTTTTAATTATAATATTTATAAAGCTCTGTTAATTTGATCTCCACAACTAAAAATGATAAACAGACTGTCATTTGTTTTCTGGGAAATATCATAAATCATAAAGTCGAAAATGAAATTCTAAGCATCACCCAGTCAGATTACCCATGTCATTTATGTTGTGAAGTTGTCAAGGCCGACGGTCAAGTCTCCCCACTCCATCATCTCTTCATCTTTTCTCTATAAATTGCCACTCCACATAACCCTTCTCCACAAGTTGGACGTTTCAAAATATCTTGCAGGTTAGTTTTCTATTCGAATGCTTCTTTTTTTTTTTTTTTTGCATGCATTTTATACATGTATGTCGCATCACTCTCTTTGATGTTACTTGCATGTCAAACAACTTAGAAGATGAAAGACAGAAAATGGGAGGAAATGTCGACGGATTGTTTGGTTAATATTTTTGGTAGACTGGACATGAAGTCAAGGCTACTAGACATTCCGGGTGTGTGTAAAACATGGTACCAGGCAGTTCACAATCCCCTCTGCTGGCAACAACTCGATTTTAGTGATTTTACTATTCGTCATTACCGAGCGGAGCTGTTAAAAATTGTTGTCAAGCTTAGCCAAGGATGTGTCACATCGCTCGTGCTATCTCATGATTCTACCAAAAAGGACCTAATATATCTCTCCAAGGCGTGAGTTCTTTTTTCAAGATATAATTTGTTTTATTTGTGTTTGGAATTTATGGTAAGAGGGAAAAGATTTATGGTAAAAGCATAAAACATTTTTAACTTTAGCGCATTTTGTGGATTTTCTCCGTACTTTATTTTTAGAAAAATTGCTATGTTAGGGAGTGTTAATCTTTTTATTTTTTATTTTTTTTGAATCTTTGAATTATGTTGTAGATGCCCTGCTTTGAAGACTTTGGAGCTGATTGGATACTATACCTTGCCCTCCTCTAAAAATTATCCAAGTTTTGAAGGCAAATGGAAGAATCTGGAATTCATAAGCCTTCGTGTTTGCTTATGTATTCCAGAACTGATTAAGCATATTTTCATTTATTTGCCTAGTTTTACTGGTCTTAGTATTGTAGGCGGTGATGTGGATGGCGACACAGCTTCCATGATTGTGTCTCTGATACCAAAACTCAAGCATTTGACTATTAATAATGCTGATCTTGAAAAGAAAGACCTGTTAATAATATTGCGGGGATGCAGAGAACTTGTGTTTCTTGATGTCCGAGACTGCAATGGATTTGATGAGGACGATGAAGAGATTCTGCAGCTTGCTTCTGCTATTAAGACCTTTTGTTGTGATGGTTCAACAACAGAACATGACTCCACTGATGGTTCTGATTTGTATTAGTATTATTTTGATCTCGACAGTCCTTATGACAACAGTGAATGGAATTGATTTTTCACGATATGATTGTGTTAGTCACAAACTTTGAAATTATTGTAATGTTACACAAAGCAGCTGAGGCATGTCGGAATTTATCTCATTCTTGCAAATGTATCAAATTCAGTTTTCTTTGAGTATTATTCGAGTGTTAATTTATTTCAGATTGCAGTGAATTGTGCATGGAATGTAAACTTTCTATATAGATAAGTTCAATTTTTACATTTGATGCACTTTTTTGCTCTCTTTGAAATGGAGAATGTTCTCGTTAAACTATATAGATTTGCAGGAAAATGCTTAGCAATAAAAGTACAGAACATATTCCTGCATGAATTATCTTGATTAAGCACTAGTGCTTAAGCTACATATGTTTAAAAACATAATAATGTTATGAAGAATATAAAGACGAGGAAGTTGAAAAGAATCTAAACCTTTTTCTTGTAATCAAGCGCGTTTAATGTTGTGGTTCAAAACAAGAACCAAGAAAAAATTCAACCCAAAAAAATTATCGAGCGAACCAGGAAGGGGTGTGTGTTGCTGTTGCACAAGTAACGAAGATCTTTATATGACGCTTTGACTTTTGGCACACATTTTTAAGTGCTTTGACCGGGTAGTTAAAAATATTATTTTTTAAATTTTCTTTTTCTGAATAAAAATTTGGGGAATTATCTTGTATATTGTTTTTTCAATCTTATTTTCAAAAATACTACCTTATCCAATCTTATTTTCAAATCTCTAAAATATTTTCAAAAATACTACCTTTTTGAAAATATTTTCCAAAAATACGGTGGTTGCATATGCAACCATATATGCAACTACAAATCCTGATTTCAAGTTTCAGTTTTCAAATGTCATTTTCGACCTCATCTTTGGAGTCGATATATATATATATATATAGGGATAGGATCAAATAAAAACTTTTTTAAATTACAAACTTACAAACTTTTTTTTATTCTCCCATCGTGTTAATCCTTAGTTATATAAAGTATCTATGTTGAAAATTTTTCAAAAAACATCACAATTTTTAAAAATAACGCATAAATAAATCGCGTTTTCAACACATTTATAACTGGGGTTCAACATCGGGTGTTGAACACTAATTATCATTGTGTTGAATATATCTAAAAAGATGTTTAAACTATACCTCTGGGGTTTGGGTAGGGTCTAGAAACATATATATTAGTTATATAACATGTTTACCTTAGTTCTTACATTTAAAAATTGGTTTACGTACTTCTCCACCACTATTTTAATCAATGTTCAACAAAATATGTTAAAAAAATGTTGAACTCAAGTTATATATGTGTTGAACAAAAAAAGTTTGTAAGTTTGCAAGTTTGTACCAGAACCCTCCCCTATATATATATATATATATATATATATATATATGGATTCCAAATATGAGGTCGAAGATGACATTTGAAAACTGGAACTCGAAATCAGGAATTCAGTTGCATATATAGTTGCATATGGTTGTATTCAGTTGCATATGGTTGCATTCAGTTGATTCTATTGCAATCTAATGGCCCCGCCAGGGGCACACCATACATCCGTTGCAACTTACAGTTTTCAGTTGCATTTAGTTGCATATGAGGTTGCATTTAGTTGCATATGAGGTTGCATTCAGTTGATTCTATTGCAATCTAATGGTCCCGCCAGGGGCACCCATACTTCAGTTGGAACTTACAGTTTTCAGTTGCATTTAGTTGCATATGAGGTTGCATTTAGTTGCATATGAGGTTGCATTCAGTTGATTCTATTGCAATCTAATGGCCCCGCCAGGGGCACCCATACTTCAGTTGGAACTTATAGTTTTCAGTTGCATTTAGTTGCATATGAGGTTGCATATGAGGTTGCGTGCAACCTCATATGCAACCTCATATGCAACGGAAAACTGTAAGTTGCAACTGATGTATGGGTGCCCCTGGCGGGGCCATTAGATTACAATAGAATCAACTGAATACAACCCATATGCAACCATATATGCAACTGAATTCCTGATTTCAAGTTCCAGTTTTCAAATGTCATTTTCGACCTCATATTTGGAATCGATATATATATATATATATATATATATATATATATATATATATATATATATATATATATATATATATATATATATATATATATATATCGATTCCAACGATGAGGTCGAAAATGACATTTGAAATCTGAAACTTGAAATCAGGATTTGTAGTTGCATATATGGTTGCATATGCAACCACAGTATTTTTGAAAATATTTTAGAGAAGGTAGTATTTTTGAAAATAAGATTGGATAAGGTAGTATTTTTGGAAATAAGATTGAAAACATGATTATTAATAAAAAAACCCCTAAAAATTTTGATTATATATTATTATTCAGAAAAAGAAAATTCAAAAAATAATATTTTTAACTACCCGGTCAAAGCACTTAAAAGTGTGTGCCAAAAGTCAAAGCGTCATATAAAAAAAAACAGAGGGAGTAACATCATGGGTTTGTATGTGGTTGTTGTAAATTAGAAGGTCCACAATTATTAGAAAGGGTAAGCTAATCAAAACAACCGTAACATCATATATGAATTAAGACATTAAAAAAATATGTTTTTCATTTGTATTCAAGTTCTTTAACAGTCTTTAGAATGATATCTTATAAACATCTTATAAAGTCTTGTCTTTTGACATGATGAGAATTGTGAGGGTCCAAGTCTTAGTTTAAAGTGAGTTCTTATCATCTTATTCCTGTTTTCGTCAGTTTTCATTTGTATTCAAGTTCTGATATCATACTCTAAGTTCTGAAAATGGCCGGTCTAAGAAACACAGTGCAAGAAATGGAAGAAGAGTTTGCCATGATTTCTCTAGAAGAGGAATAACAAGGCGGTATAACTTATGCCGACACTGATGAAGGATTAAGGGAGATCGACATAAGGTGGTGCCTCGTGGGTAGATTTCTGACTGATTCATCGATCGATTTTCAAGCCATGCAACACAAGATGGCTTCTCTTTGGCGCCCTGGTAAAGGAATGTATGTAAAACAACTAGAGGCTAATCGCTTTCTGTAAAATCCTGTGATTTTATTTATTTATTTAAATATTTCTATTCAATTAGTATTGTTATTATGAGTTAGATATTAGATTTAGATTGTTTGTATTTATATATTTAAATTTTAGTATTAATTGGAAGTTTCTAGAATTTATTTTCGTGTTAGTTATTTTGAATAATAATAAAGTAGAGAAGATTCTTTATTGATGGAAAGAAGTGTGGAATTATTTTCGAAAATTGAAATCTTTTTGAGAAGACCTTATATTTGGAAATTGGTTTATGAGGTGAAGAAAATTGTGACCCAAGTTTGGAAATTACTATTTGCAATTTGGTTTTATGTGCTATATAAGAATCCCTCTAGAATCCGAATAAGTCGTATAGTACTTTACGTGGACGGGTATGTTTTCTTTTCTCTTCGATCTTTGCAAGTATATGTTGATTTGAGATATTGATTTCTTGTTTGTTGTCATGTGTATTTGATGTGAATATATCTTGTTTGCCTATTTGTTTATGCTGAAATTCGTACATAGCAATTTCTGTGAATCAGTTGGGTTGTAAAAATCGTAGTAAATTGACAATTGATCGGATTTTGTTGATTCTGGACATTCTGAAAAGCTCCTTTCGTTATCTACAACCTTTGTCTCAGGACTTATTTCGAAATTAGCAGTGTATCTATGCTAAAAATCACATTCTTTGTTACCCTTCTGTTCTTTTTTTTTTTTTTTTTTTTGAGAATGAGAATATCATTAAAACTCCAAAGCATCCGACAATAATGTCCCCAACAAACATGATGGAGGAGACGTGAAAACAATAAAGCAATTACGCTCACAAGGCACCCTAGCAAGATTATGCGCTGCCTTATTCGCTTGCTTTTTAACATGTCTAACTGAGATTCTAGAGTTGTTACTTAACACCTCTTGACACTGCTGTACCAAGTCTTCAGCTTCCAGAGAGCTATCGTGGCCATGGTTTATTGCATTAGTACTGATCAGAGAGTCAGTTTCAATGGTTACAGAGCAACCTGCAATTTCTTCAGCCCAGAGAATAGCTTCCAGAATACCTTTCAATTCTGCTTCAAGTACTGAAACCATGCCTGCAAACCTCATTATTTTACCCGCTTTGTACTGGCTGTGATGATTTCTAATAACCATACCAACTGCATATGAGTTCTGGCCTGTTGTCAAAGCTGCATCCACATTAATTTTGAGTTGATCAACTTCTGGGGGTTTCCATTTGATGTTGTCTGCTATACTGTTCTCCCTTGAATTCTGCAGAACACCTGTTACCCTTCTGTTCTTAGTCGCGAAACTTTTTCCCATGTTCAAAAATTCGCTATAAATTGATCGTATGTCAAAAATTTACTCATGATACCAATCTGAAAAGCTTGAGATATATTATTTCGTTATCAGTCATACCCATTTGTTGTTTAAATTTATCTAATTGTCTAAACTGACTTACAAAGATTCAGGGCTGTTTATACCTTTCTGTTGAGTTGTTCCGTGTTTAAAAATTTGTATTTCCCTCGTTATTTGTCATAAAATTGTGATCTTTACCAATTCTGAAACCTCGGAGAATGCTCTTTAAGTGTTTAGTTATAGTCTAATTGATATCAGTTTGTTTGCTTCGTGAAAATCTGCTTTGAATGTAAACTGCTCCTGAGTAAAATTCTGCTCTGTTACTTGAACTTCTAAAATTCATAACTAATTCGTTATCTGTCCGTTTATTATGAATCTGGTCATTTTGGAATCCTTGTTGAATGTACTTTAATTCTACAGTTGACTATTTTCTCATATTCAGAAGTTATCTTTGGTTAATATTGAGATTTGTAACAGCATGCATGTTATTTATCTTATTCGATAAATGAAAATGTGTTAATTGTTATTATTTGTTAAAGTTTGATTTTGTTAAGACTTGTTACGTGACTTGCTCTTTATTGTTTAAGATGTACTATAAGTTAATTATGTTTTGTTTATTAATTAAATGTATAGGCTTTGTTCGTGTTATTAATTTCGGATTTTAAGTGTCGACTTTGAGGTAAGTACCTTTTGACTTACTTTTATTTTCGAAAGATATTTTGGCTATGTGAATTTCAGATTTTTGTTATGAGATATAAGAAAATTTTGTTTCGAGATTTATAAGATATAAGAATTTTATTTCGAAATTTATAAGATATGAAGATCTTTGAAGACCCAGTCTCTACGTTTCGAACCCGTTCGTAATTTACGCTATAGTTCCGGAACTAGCTTTAGATACCCTTAGTAGGCGCACAAGTGTGCAATTTTAGATACCTGCTAAGGGCGCGTGATTATTGAACTTTAGATCCCGGTCACTGGGTAAGTGTGGCAAAAGAATAAGAATAAGATCCCGGTCACTGGGAAAGTGTGACCGTAGAGCAAGACTGTGGTATTGATAAGATTTTTGTTTCTGATCTGTTTTAAATTATGTTTGCTTTTAAAATATAAACTGTGGGTTGGATTTGCTTTTACAAGTGTTTTTAAAATTATTATTGTTTTGAGGAACAATGTTTTATAAAAACACCCACTAATTTCGAGATTAATTGTTGGTCAAATTGTTACTTGCTGAGCTGTGTAGCTCATCCCCTTTTGCAGTTTTTCAGGTTTGATTTAAAAGCGAGTTGATGTGCATTGGAATTGGAGTTCGATGATATGAGATTTCGGATAAGTTTGACACGTGGATTTATAGATTTTAGCTGCGCCTTTGTAATAGTCATCTTTGTAATAGAATTTTAGATTAATAAATTCGTTGTAATTTAGTTTTGGATTTAGTTTTAATATTCCGAAAAGTCGGGATGTTACACTTTCTTTTCCAGTTTTATCATGAACTGGATATCAAAAGGGTATGTGATGGGAGTCCTTGGACGTTCGGACGCTTCCATCTGGTGTTTGAAAGGCTTAGAGAAGGGGACAACCCACGAACGAAACCAATCAATAACTTGGAAGTATGGGTGCAACTGCATGATATGGGAGCAGGGTTCATGTCACAAAGGGTGGTCATTGATGTTGGCAACTATATCGGAAAGTTTGTAGAATCGGATGAAAACAATTTTGTTGGAGTCTGGAGAGAATTTTTAAGAGTCAGGGTTGCTATTCCGCTAGACAAGCCTCTCAAAAGAAGAATGAAGTTGAAGAAGAGTGAGTCTAACTGGTGCTGGGTAAATTTCAAATATGAAAGCATCCCTACATTTTGTTTCATTTGTGGTATGGTTGGTCACAGCGATAAATTCTGTGCAAAATTGTTTGATACACCGGAAGATAAGATTGAGAAGCCATTTGGGACATGGATGAGAGCAGAGCCAAGACGTCGTATGCATACTATGGGGAGTAAATGGCTGAGGCCAGGCGGCATATCTCCGGCGAAGAGCACGGTGGAGCAAGGTGGTGATAAGATGGAAACTGGGGGTTCTGTTGCGGAGGGCAATCCCATAAAATCAGGGAAACGGTTGAAGAGCAACGAGGGGGAAACAGCGCGTTCTGGGGGAGAATCAGGGAGCAATATCTGTCACAATGGATAATGATACAGAAACGGATCAAAATGAATTAACAATCACTGACCCAAAAAGACGCAGGGTTGACAACGTAGATGGGCCAGAAATATCTGAGAGTTCGGACTTGGAAATGGATTCAAGCCCAAAAGAGAATGTGTCGGTTCCAAAAAACTTGTTTTTGGCGGGTGCTGCATTGCAGGCCCGCCACTCCTCATGAGCACCTTAAGTTGGAACTGCCAGGGTATGGGGTCACCCTGGAAGCTTCAGTTCCTGCAGGACATTGTCCGTAAAGAAAGACCTTCATTTGTTTTTTTAAGTGAAACGTTAAGTAACAAAGAAAAGATGGAATGGGTTCGTTCAAGGTTAAACTTTCAAGGGATGGTAGTTGTTGAAGCTCAAGGTCGTAGTGGTGGTTTAGTTTTGCTGTGGAAAGAAGTTGATTTGGTCAAACTCCTTAGTCTTTCTTCTAACCACATTGATGAAGAAGTTCATACGGAGGGGTTTCAACCATGGAGGTTAACAGGTTTTTATGGAGAGCCGAATAGAAATTTGAGACAAAGAAAGTGGGACTTGCTGAGAAACTTATCGCGGGATTCAAACTTACCTTGGTGTGTTATAGGTGATATGAACAACATTGTTAGTCAGGATGAGAAAAGAGGTGGTGCTGCTTACCCTCAACGTCTTATTGATGGTTTTAACAAAGTTCTTGAAGATGCAGAGCTGAAAGATCTTGATTTATATGGTCACCCATTTACATGGGAAAGAGGTCGTGATACTGAAGCATGGATCGAGATTAGACTTGATCGAGTGCTGGTAACTAATGTTTGGTGGGGTATATTTCCACTAGCAAAGTTATATAATTTAGAAGTTTCTCCGTTTGATCACAGTCCAATTTTGTTGGACCCAAAATCTGGTAGTCTGCAGCGCTCTAAAAGGCGTTTCTGGTTCGAAAATGCTTGGCTGTTGGAACCTTTATGCTCACAGATTGTTAAGGATAATTGGGAGGTTGACACTACTCATAATGTCATGCAGAAAATTGCTCTTTGTGGCGAAAGTTTAGAGGTTTGGGGAAAAGAAATCATTGGTTGTTTTAATCGCAGAATCGGGAACTGCAAGGAGAGGCTTCAACAGCTCCGAAGTGCACGTGATGCCCAGTCCTCGAGGTTGTATAAAGAGGCAAAACAAGAGCTATTCTTGATTCTAGACCAGAGGGAAATTTTTTGGAGACAGAGGTCCAAACAACTATGGCTACAGTCAGGTGATAAAAACAAGGAATATTTTCATGCATCCTGTAATGTTAGACGTCGTACAAACCACATTCAGAAACTCAAAGATGCCGACGGCAGTTGGGTGGATTGGCAGACTAATTTGCAGCAGTTAATTACAAGGTATTATCAAGACTTATTTACTGCTACTGCTACTAACAATACAGAGGTGATGGATTGTGTAACTGAGTCCATGAGTCAAGCTCAGAATAGGGAGTTGTTAAAAGAAATCTCTGATGATGAAGTAAAGGCGGCTCTCTTTCAAATGAATCCAGATAAAGCGCCAGGCCCCGATGGCATGACGCCAGGTTTTTTTCCAGAAGCACTGGAGTATTGTTGGGAAGGATGTCATTAAGGCGACTAAAGAATTTTTTGCTACTGGGATCTGTTGCAAGGCCTAAATAACACTAATATTGTGTTGATACCAAAGAAGAAAAACCCGACAGTCATAGGTGAGCTTCGACCTATAGCTTTGTGTAATGTTTTGATGAAAATTATTACAAAAGTTATGGCCAATAGGTTAAAAGAAGTGATCAATGATGTTGTGTCGGAAACACAAAGTGCCTTCATTCCAGGTCGTTTGATTTCGGATAATATCATGACAGCCTACGAAGTTATGCATTATCTCAAATGTAAGAAAGTAGGGAAAGATGGTTTTATGGCGCTGAAATTAGACATGAGCAAAGCCTATGATCGAATTGAATGGGACTTTCTGCGTGCTATCCTTCTGAAGATGGGGTTTTTGACGTGGTGGGTGCACTTGGTTCTTCAAAGTGTTACTCCCTCCATCTCTTAATACTTTTCCTGTTTGCCTTTGACACGTTTGCCAACGCACATTTTTAATCGTTAATATCTTTAATTTTATATTAGTAATAAATATAAAAATTTCACTGTATTAAAGTACTCATAAATACGAATTCAACAAGATCACTCATGACTATATTTGGTTTTATAGATTAGATGTAAGTTAGTAATTTGTCTCATGTCATGAACAGTCCCGACATTTCAAATGAGAAAAGCATTTAGGCACGGAGGGAGTACTACGGTTCAGTATACAATAATGCATGGTGATTACGAAATGGGTCCAATAATTCCTACAAGAGGAATTCGTCAAGGCGATCCCCTCTCCCCTTATCTATTTATCATTTGTGCCGAAGGTCTGTCATCTTTGATTCGAAGGTACGAATGTAAACATTTAATCCATGGAGTTAAGATCTGTCGAAGAGCTCCCACAATCTCGCATATGCTGTTTGCCGACGATAGTTATTTCTACTGTAAAGCTGATACTTCTGAAGCGTCGAATGTATTACAGTTGTTGAATGTGTATGAGAATGCTTCAGGTCAAAAGGTGAACATTGAAAAATCATCAGTATTCTTCAGTACAAATGTTATCGAGTATAATAGATATAATATCTGCAGGACATTACATATGAGAGAGACTGATGCTCGTTGTAAATATTTGGGTCTGCCAAATATTATAGGGCGAAATAAATCAGCGATGCTGGGCTTTTTGAAGGATAAAGTGCAGTCAAAAATCAGAAGTTGGGATGGTAAAATTATGGCCAGATCAGGAAAGGAGATTTTGGTGAAGTCAGTGGTGCAAACCCTTCCATCCTACGCCATGTCTGTCTTTTTATTGCCTCTCGAGATCACCAGAGACATAGAGAAAAGCCTGTCAAAATTTTGGTGGACTTCTAAGCCAACAAATTCATCGCACATAAGTTGGATGAGCTGGGAAAGGATGTCAAAACACAAAACTGCAGGAGGCTTGGGATTCCGCAATTTCAGAGATTTTAACTTAGCCATGTTGGGTAAACAAGGTTGGCGTTTCATCACCAATCCTGAAAGCTTAGTCACAAAAATTTATAAGGCCAAATATTTTTCTGGTGGAGATTTTCTTACTTCTAGCTTGGGCCATAACCCCAGTTTTATTTGGAGGAGCATACACGCAGCGAAGCAATTACTTTTGGAGGGAGTAAAATGGAGGATAGGCAATGGAGAAAGCATATACATCTCAGGTCAGCCTTGGTTACATGATAACACCAACCAGTTCTTTACTACAGAGTCCCCAGCAATTGAAAATCAAAAAGTCTCATCTCTATTCAAATTAGATGAAAAAGAATGGGATGTCGAGATTATTGAAGATATATTTAACGATAGAGACCAGAGGCAGATTCTAGCTATCCAGTTAAATAAGCAAGTCATGAAGATGTGATGTATTGGTCACTCGAAAATTCTGGTAACTATTCTGTAAAGAGTGCGTACAAATTACTTCAGGTGCAAAAGGGTGCTTGGAGTGTTCATCATAATTCTGGTATTTGGAAACTTTTATGGAGCGTGAAAGCACCTCCAAAGGCGTTGAATCTGGTTTGGCGTGCATTTTCTCAATGTTTACCCACATTATCTCAACTGCAAGGCAAACGAGTCCCGATTCAAACTCTCTGTCCAGTCTGCCATGAAGAGGAGGAAACTATTCTGCATAGTCTGGTAACATGTCCGTTTGCAGCCCAGTGTTGGAGTCTTCTCAGAGTAGTGATCAGCCGAGGTTAAAACATGAATATTATTAGTTGGATGGAATTGAGGTTGAGTTCGGCCTCAGTGCAGCAGCGTGCAGAATACATAACGCTGTGTTGGGCCATCTGGAGGGCTCGAAACGATCTAGTATGGAACCAGAAATTCTCATCTGTTAACAAGATAGTAGCAGCAGCGAAACAGTACCTTACACAATGGACAATAGCCCAGAGCAGGTCTTCTAACACTCTTCTTCAACCATAAGATAATGGAGATGGAGTGACTTCCTGGGTAAAGCCCCAACCAAACACAGTTAAGGTGTCCGTTGATGCAGCTATGTTTGAAGATAGGTCTGAAGTTGGTTTCGGAATGGTCGCTAGAGATTCAGACGGAAGGCTGATAGAAGCAAAAGCCTTAACTAAGGCAGAGTGTATTAGCCCAGTTCTTGCGGAGGCCATGGCTGTGAAGGAAGCTTTAAGCTGGATTGATCAGAAGAAATGGTTATCAGTTACCCTGGAGTCTGATTGCTTGGTTGTGGTTCAAGCCATCAGGTCTGCAACTCCAATGCGATCTCATTTTGGAGTGATTATTTCAGAATGTCGAAGTTTTATGCAGCGTCTAAACAATGTTCAATTGTTATTTGTTAAACGGTCTGCAAATATGGTTGCTCATCAGCTGGCTAGGGAATCATATTTATATCTAGGTCGTAGCTTTGATAGGTTGTCTATTCCTATCACTATTCAAGCTTGTATTGAGATGGATTTAAGTTAATAAAATCTCCAGCTTTTCGTCAAAAAAATATATATATATATGTTTTTCTGTCATACATGCAATATTGTTATTTTTAATCATACAATATAATTAAAACACAAAATAATATGTGTAATACTAATAAGTGAATTATATAAAAAGAAAGGGAGAGGGTCACTTCTTCCTTACTTTTCTCATGAGCAAATAGATTCTTTTATTTAAAAAAAAGGTTCTCCCATTTTTTTAATTTATTTATTTTGTGTTGTCTTTCTTGTATTTATTGTTATCATTTTTTATTTTGAAATGACCGTATTCATGGTTTTCACTAAATTTTTTGTTTAAGAAGTTTTTCTTAAACATTCCAGCTGTGTGTAAAACATGGAATCAGGCAGTTCACAATCCCCTCTGCTGGAAACAACTCGATTTTAATGATTTCATTCTTTGTGCTTACCCAAATCAACTGATGGAAACTGTTGTTAACCTTAGCCAAGGATGTGTCACATCGCTCGTGCTATCTGATGATTTTACCACAAAGCACCTACTATATCTGTCCACGGCGTGAGTCATTTTTTATTTTAGATTTTTTAGCCTATAAATTGTTTGATTTGTTTTTGGAATTTATGGTAAAAGCGTTATCCTCCCTCCGTTTTAATTTATATTTTCACTTTGAAGAAATTTTTTTGTTTTAAATTAGTGTTCAGTTCAATTTTCAATACAAAATCATATTTCCAAAATCATTTCTACTCCACGTATCTCTTGTTTATATTTTTTAGAACAATCTCATTCTACATATTATAGTCATTTAATGCATCTAATTTGTCAACATCCACTTTTCTTAAACGTATAATTTTCTCATTCTACATATTATAGTCATTTAATGCATCTAATTTGTCAACATCCACTTTTCTTAAACGTGTAATTTTTTAGAGTGGACATTTATTTTGAAACGGAGGGAGTAACATTTTTGACCTCTAGCGAATTTTGTGGATTTTCCCCTTACCTTGTGGAATATATTATTAGAAAAAATAGCTATGTGAGGAAGTGTTACTCTTTTTTATTAGTTTTTTTGTTATCGGATGCATATGGTGTAAAAATTAATTATTGGATTATGTTGTAGATGCCCTGCTTTGAAGACTTTGGAGCTACCTGGATACTCGGGCTTCCTCTCCTCTGATGATTGTCCAAGTTTTGAAGGAAAATGGAAGAATCTGGAATTCATAAGCCTTCATAATAGCTTCTATATTGAAGATCTGATCAAGCAGATTTTCATTTATTTGCCTAGTTTTACTTGTCTTAGTATTGGAGGCGGGTATGTGGATGGTGATACAGCTTCCATGATTGTGTCTCTGATTCCGAAACTTAAGCATTTGACTATAAATAATGCTATTCTTCAAAAGAAAGACCTGTTATTAATATTGAAGGGATGCAGAGAACTTGTGTTTCTTGATGTCCGAAACTGCAATGGATTTGGCGAGGACGATGAAGAGATTCTGAAGCTTGCTTCTGCTATTAAGACCTTTCGTTGTGATGGTTCAAAAACATATGACCTTGCTGATGATTATGATTGGTATCCTTGTAATGATTTTGATCTTGAATGACAATTGTGATGGGATTGACAGGATTGCGTTTGTCATTAGATCTGAAATTATTGTAATGCTACACAAAGCATATGAGGCATGTCTGAATCTATCTCCTTCCTGCAAATGCATATATTTTTTCTTGAGTTTTAGTTTACTTCAGATTGCAGTTAATTCAGTATCGAATCTCTTAATCTTTTTATATAGATATGTCCTATTTTTACATGTAAGGTGCCTTTTTGCTCTCTTTGAAATGCACATTGTTCTTTTTAAAATTATAGATATGCTGGGAAATGCTTAGCTGTAAGAGTACAGAACATATATACCGGGAAATGCTTGATTAAGCACTAATGCGTAGGCTACAGTTGTTTATAAATATAATATTCCAAAGCAGAAAACCTGTTGCTGATTATGATTATTATCCTTGTGGTGATTATAAAGCACAAGATCTTGCTGTGATGATTTTGATCTTGACTGTCCTTGTGACAATTATGATGGGATTGAATGAAATTGAATTTTTCTACGCGAGAAGTATGTGGCAGTATATCTTCAAAAAGTACTGTAATGTTTTACAGGACAAGGGCGGCATGCTTAAATTTTTTTTTTTTTTTTTTTTGCAGTCTTCTGTTGTTTAAACTCTTTGCCAAAGGCATGATTTTTCTGAAATGCTATTATTCCCCAAGTTAGAGGAGTGATCTTAACTGAATGTGCATTCAATAAGCAAATGATGTCATTAAAAACCAAATGCTGCAATACATTCTTTGCATATGTTCTGGACTCATGGTCTTATTAAGACCAGGAGTCCTGAACATCACTTGGACGACCAAATAACCACCAAATCAATAGTAGATATCTATGACAACACTGGTAACCGTTCTTCTCTGGTTGCATACCTTCGGCAGTAACTAACGTAGCTGGTACCCCTACAGGCGGGGATGTAAAATTAACCTGTTTGTTTAATTTTGGATTGTAAATGCACCATTCTGATCGTTCCATGTAATATACTATCATGAAACCCCTCCATTATCATCATAATATTTGTCAGGAATAACTTTAGTAAAACTTGGACGCTCTTTGGGTATAAATCGTGCCAGCCCACTTTTGTTTCTTGAAATCTGCTTACACCCACACATTTAATTTCCAAAGCAAAAGTTACAGCTGGCCTGACTCTCCAGGGCTGAAAATGGACTTGTAAAATAATTTTGCCCCTTGTACACGGGGCTGAAACCCCCATGTACATTTGCTGGCTTCTTTCATATTTTGAGCCGAAAATTTGAGTAGTGGAAGTTGCCTGGGAGCAATAAGTGATGCTTGGAGTGTGTTCTCCGTCGAGATAGCTTTCCGAAGCACGTTGAATTATCCACAATAATGATCACTATTCCCTCCATCTCATTTTAAGTGTCTACTTTGCAAATTTCACACATCTTAAGAAACAATTAATGTAATGTTTTTATCATTATCTTCACACACCTATTCACCTTGTTTTTATAAATATTAATTACGTATAGCACCACTCCTACTATGTATTTGACCTTTCTTCTTATTGGACCTTCTAACTGATTTTCCCTCCAACTTTATTTATTCTAATTAGCTGGTTATTTACATTCTTGTCCTGCTGACTTAATTTATCTGGTGTATCCTCAATAGAGTACTTCCAAAACTCATGTATCTGACTATAAATCATGCTGTACTTGAAAAGAAAGCCCTGTTATTGATATTGAAGCGTTGCAAAGAACTTGTGTTTCTTGATGCGCGTAACTGCATTGGATTGACGACAGTGATGAAGAGGTTCTAAGCTTTTTTCCATCATCAAGAATTTTCAACGTGATGGTTCAAGATGAATGAATAAGTATAGGTAACATGTGTACGCCTTCTTGTGATGGAAGCGATTCTGAGTGGAAGAGAAGTATATCAGAATGCCACAGGAGGCTTAGTTGAGGTATTGTACTTTCGTCATCTCTGGGATTTTTTGACCTTTGCATTAAAAATGTGTGGCAATAATTTTAAAGATATCGGTTTTATCTGTGGGAGGCTGTGAGATTGGGCGTTCTGGGCTTCTGCTGTTTATTTTTATTTTATAATTTTTAGTATAAATACAAATGCAGATTTTGGATTAACTAATCAAGGATATTCAGACTTCAAATTTAAATAACTCTTTTAGGGTGAAAGGGACATAAAATTACAAGAAACAATGGAATTGTACTCTGTTGTACAGATTCAAGAACTTAAAATGCTAGAAGAAAAAATGCTCACAATGAAAAGATGAAGAACAATGTATCATCAGTAAGTAATATAAACAGTGCACTCCAACACTGTCTCGAGTCCATCAGTTGTTTGGTGGTCGACTATTGGAAGAGTCTTCACAACTGCAAATCCTTTTGCATTAACATACTTACCAGTTCCACCCATAATAGCTAGCTGAGACTCGGAGACTACAGTCCGATGAACCCCGAAGAAGCTAAGGCTATCTGCATAACCTCCATGCTCAAACATAGCAGTGAATGCCATAGTTTGGCTATTCCCGTCTTCAGAACTGACGATATAGAACCCCTGAGCCTTTCCAACTAATCCGGAACCTAGCTCGTGGCCTTCAGTTAGTTCATCATCAATTACTGTCATGGTTCCAAACATGAGCTTCTGGAGGGCTGAACCAATAGGGAGTTGGGCACCAGGGAACCCGAATCCGTTGTTGTTATTGTTGCCATTGTTTGTGATCACGTTTGACTTGCTTCCAGCAAGGCCGGTGAGGAATGGAATGTTGTTGTTGTCTATAAGACCATTGTTGTTGCTGTTTCCTGGTACTCCATTGTTGAGTGGGAAGTTTGCACCGTTTGGCTTGGCAAATGGGATTTGACCATTGAGAGCTGGATTGGTGACTACTCCGGTGATGGCCCGAGCTGAGGGATTTGTTCCTCCTAATATGTCGTGCATGAAAAATGATAAAGTGTGGTGGGGATCATTACCGGGGGCAGTAGGTGTGGGAATTGGGCCTGTTCCGGCAGCTGGTTCCTCAGCTGATGTCTCCGGGGGGACAACAGGTGATACAGATTCTTCTTCGAGAAGTCTAAATGATGAAACAGAAGTAAGAAAGAGCGCGAAGAGGACTACGCAGAATGTGAGTTTGGTTTTTGAAGAAGAGAATTTTTGGCTAGCCATGTTATGAATTTGAGAGCGAAGGAAAGAATAAGCTGGACAATGTATGTTGAGGAATGTTTGATTACTGTGATGCATTCAAAGGTGTGGAATCATGAATTTATATGGTTTCAGGGTTGGAAATTGGCTGGAGTTGATGATAATATATGGAGTTGGTGCAAAATGGTTTCTCTTTGTGGTGTTTTAGTTGAAACAACTACCAGATGAGTTGATACACAGGAATGGTTAGGGTAGGGACAGGACTTGAGTCTTGACACATACTAGAAAATCCAGAAATAACATGATACCAATTTCATTTCTGCTGCCACTGCTTGTGGGAATGATATTTAAAAAATTAAATAATTTATAAACAGAAAAGTATTATATCATAAGAAATAGTATATAATTCCATTTGGAAAATTCACAGTAACCATATGGTCATGATCCCATACCATAAATTAATTTAGTACCTGTGAATTGTGATGTGAATCTCTATTGCACTCCTATAACAAACAGACTGCAGTTCTTTATTTTAAGAAGTCTGGTCATGGAAAGAAGATAGCAAAAGTTTCTGAAGACACATAGATGTAGAAGTTGGTCAGTAAGCCAATTAACATTGCCAACCTCAAAAAACCACTCCTTGTATTTCTCTTTAAACCAAAAAATATCCTTACTGTCTTTACAAATTGTAGCAACATATATGCAAACTAATATTTACTCTTGGCATCACTCAAAACTTGCCAGAAAAATATAAGGAATAACTGATTCTGCCACGACTCTATACATTACCTAACTCTGCCACCAAATCATCGAATAAAAGATTCTCTATCTCTCTAACGATAATATCAATATCACCTCCTACCTTTAACCAACTCGTGTCACCTCCAACCGCCTTCTCTGACAACCCTTTGTTCACCTCCTCCTCCTGGCTAACCAGCAAGTTCCACAATTTTTCTTCAATCACATCCCTTTTCGGTAGGGTGCCAAGCCATGTACTTCTAGAATTTGCCCACTCGGGAATGTCCAAGCAGGGCTGCAAAATCTCTATCAACCCTGAGTTTATCCGGTCAAATATAAGCCTTCTTTCATATTTTTCCCAGGATATTTGATCACCGTATTTCTTTTCCAATGCCTCAAATACAGCGGGGTTCACAGCAGATTCTGGAGAATACCATTTTTCAATATTTATCTCCCAATTTGCATCATAGAACCCAGCCTCATCCAAAACATCAACTAGGTAGGAAAAATCTCTAGTTTCTTTGGCTTTGAATACTCCTGACTTTCCATTATCTTTTAAAAAATCATCAGAAACATCTCTGGTACCTTCATCACTTGAAATCATCATTCCCGGCCCATCAGAAAGTGTGTCTTCAACATCTGACTTTAGAAGCTGGAGTTGCTTCCAAAGACCTAACAAATTGAATGACAAAGGTGTTACAGGAAAATATACAAGAAAAAAGTGATCTACACTTTAAAATTACTAACCAATGAGATTAGCACCAGCAGGTTCAGCACCATCAAAACATTCAATATCCGATAAGATCTCATCCTCATAAGGTGGATTCAGAACTGAGTTTGGACTAGGCTGGTGAGTGTCCCTCCAACTAGAAGTTAATTCAGGCTCAAACTCAAAGCAGTTTGAAAACACAAGGCCATCTTCAAATGATTCTGTTGGTGATTCCTGAAGTAAATAAAGAAAATTTTAGCTATAAACAGAATTTACCAATCGACCCTGAGAATATATACGATTTGCATCAGGGAAACTGACAGGATATAGAAAGAGAGGCTGAAAACTGTCCCGAGTTAAAAATATTAACAGAGTTGCAGTAAGAATAAAGAAACATTTAGATCCTAAAACAAACCAAGTACAAGACCTTCTTTAGTTTGTTTCATTTAGGAGGAATTGGAGATCATTTAGGTAAACTGAGAAGACAAAGAGAGAATTAAGAAACAATAGTTTTTCTATAGATCCCTTCATTGGAGAATGGAGCCTAGAGTAGAACTTAGAACTTGTACCGAGGCAGACAAAGTAATCATGGGTGAACAAAAGAGTCAAGGCTCAGTTGCAACAGATAAATGTGTTATAAAAATGACAAATTTTCCCATATTGCTAATGATAAACATTTAATTTTTACTTAACAACCTGATAATATTTCCAGTGGTTATCTACTGGATGAAAGTTATTGCAGGGGTCTATTAGACTATTATATATCAAGTAAAGTATCTCAGCAAAACACATATAGTATGTCCTTGCATGATGAACTCATATATAATGGTTTTCACAAGTGAGCAACACTAACTTATTAGTTGCTTAAAAAGTACACTTGATCTTTCATAAATATACAGGCATGCAAGCATAATGACCAACTCAATGGTTCAGTGTGCAAGAAAATGTTACAATGAAATACCCGCACAGATATTCTTGTAATTACACATTATTACATATCATTAGTCACGATTATAATTTATATGTAATAACTGTAATAACCAATTATCTGACTGTCACTTCGCCCTTTAACCAATTATCTGACTGTCACTTCGCCCTTTAACCAATTATCTTACTGTCACTTCTCCCTTTTCTAAGTTTTGAAAGACGCACTGTTCCAATCCCCAGTTGACACTGTCATGTGCAATGATACTGTATTATTCTGGAATTATCTTCGATTACCATCAGTGCTCGCACAGTAATACTTCCTATAGATTAATACTTTATACACAAATTACTAGACTAGGACCCAGTTTCAATTTTTCTACAGGGACTTCAGCTTTTATATTTAGACAATAGTGTTTTACAAGGTTCAAAAGTTTTTTTTTAACTAAAATTGAAGGTACTCAAGGTCAGGCTTCCAGCGATATGAAGTGACTTTAAAGCTTGGAAAGGGATTTATATGGACTCCCCCCCCCTCTCTCTCTCTCAGACACACACCCAAAAAAACACAGTAAGAAGAAGATTAGAACAATAAGAGGCCTAGAAAACTCGCCAGGCTCACACACATAAAAAAACAGAAAACTATGTACGAAGGAAATCAGACAAAAAGGAAACCTAGAAAACTCTCCACACTAGCATATGATTGTTGAACTGCCATTTATGTAAAAGAAACATGTAATTAACCGCATCTACCTCAGCAATTAATATAATCTGAGGAAAGCGAATCATGTATTACCATCCTTTAACTGATTGCATACAAGTACATGCACATTTCATTGGAGCTTTTCAAGAATTTGCTTTGTTATACTAAAGTATGTAAAAAGAATAACCTGGCCGACTGGAGTGTGTGAGACTTCTAAAAACGCAGACTTCTTTCGAATTTTTTTTGAAAAAGTTCCATCCTCCAGTTTGTTTCCAAGTTCATTCAAGAGACATTCTTCTGTGCTCTGATGATTTTGTAAATCCGTATATCCAGAAAATGGAGATGTCTCAGAGTTAAATGTCGAGTCTCCAGGTTTTGACATACCTTTGTCAGAAAACTTTTGGTTCCCGAACCTGTTGCCTGCTTCAGTAACAGCTTCTTCAAGCCTCAGATACTCATCACTGCCGAAACCATCATTCTTATTCGAATTAAAATTTCCAGTGGAATTAGGGAATGAGGGAGATGATCTGAATCTTGATGGCTTAGTGACAACATCTTTCTTCACGCCACGATTGCTGTTCACACCAAAAGGTCGACTCAATTTTGAATATTCACTGTTCTGACTGAAGTTACTGCACCCAGTTTTACTAAGCTTGTAGGTTGACTCGGCCCTCTTCTGATCAAAAGAATATAGCGACACGCTGACTGCAGAAACCTTGGTTTTTCTTCCAACATGCCATTTCTGCCATCCAGCATCTATATCCTTTCCTGCTCTGGTAAATGTTGACCAATTTGAATGAGGATATGATGCTTTCTCTTGGTTTTCCAAGTTGGAGAAACTTGAACGAAATGGCGTTATTGTTTTAGTTTCACGTACAGAGTTGTCGTCAGCCCCAAGTGCTGATCTGGATACCTCGGTTTCCATTACAGTTTTCTTAGTAGAAAAACTGGGCTTACAAGGTTCCAAATTAATTAGGGGTTTTCCTGTGTCACTTGCTTCATTAATTACAGGAATCCTATTTTTCAGCTTTACTCGCATTTTTGATATGTTCTGCAAATCATTATGAAGATCTTCCAAGGCATCTGAATCATATTCAAGTTTTTGAGGAGATCTCAGAACATTTTTCCGCAAAGTCGTTTTCTCTGGCTTCCAGGAATTTTCATCATTTCTATAAGATGGAACGTCATACAACTTAGAGACTGTGCTTTGACCAAATGAGGAATGTGTACAAAGCTGATTATGTGAGTGGTGAGGAAACAAATTATCCCTTTTGTCGCTATACTTCAGTGACCTGTTCTTGCGAGAGTGTACATTTTCCAGCTTGTAACCAAAATTCCATGAATCTAAAATCCTCTCTTCCAATTCAACATATCGTTTATCCTTGGGAATCTGCTTTTCAAATTTTATGCTTTCTTTTGCAGCCTGTGAAGTTTCCCTTCCCTGTAATATTGTCGGAATATACTGTCTCTGCTGCTCCTGTCCTTCAAAGCTATCCTTAAACTCTGGCATCTTCACTCTGCTCATCCTAAATGATCGCCCATTGCAAGATGATTTCTTTAATAATAAATCTATTGAAGCACTTTTGCGAAGGTAGTCCTCAGAGAGCACTCTGTACTTTTTATGAATGGGCCGCTGGTGTCGCGTTTCATAGAAACCCATCAGTCTTGCAATGACACTGGGTGTCTGTTCTTTGGTTTCCATAGCTTTTCACAAGCTTTTAATTAGTTGCCTCCAGAAAAATTAAACTCAAGCACTGCACAGATAAGGTAATCAATGCAATCCTATAAGCTCATTAAACATACAGAGAAGAACAATAAACATACTTAACCAGATTCAACATTATCTGTAAGCTAAATGAGATAAACAGAAACACATTTGGTTTATTCAAATTTATAAATCAAAACAGTAATCAGTAATACCCCATTTACCTTGTCATCCTCCATTGTACAATCATCACTTCTTTAAATAAAACGTATAGTCTGAAACCTTTCGATGTGCCCGAGCTTTCCACTCCTTACTAAATCAATTTAGATCAGACAGGACAAAAAGATAAGCACCAAGTAAAATTGAAGCACAGAAGCCATCATATATAGTTACATATTTAGCAAATATCCGCAAATGGAAATCTCTTCCAACCTACTCCAATAGGGCAAACTTTCCAGCTCAAACTACCATCTATAATCGCCTAAATAAGTTTACAAAAGAAGCCTTATATAACCTGAATATTCAATATTCACAATCAAATCTCCAGTTATTTGTACAAATCATTCAAGCCCATTATTATAGATAGGATCTGAAGGTAATTAATACCACAAACTAATAAGCACCACCAACATATACACAAAATATTCTCTACCACAAAGAAACTTCTCATGCAACTATCTCTTCACTCTCAACTCATTCACATAAAATTTCAACACAGCATAGAATTCTCGATTAAGTACATTGTGTGTGTTAAAGTGTTAGGAATATGTATTGAAGAAAGATTTTAAGTTCATACTCTGCCTCTCTCTTAGTTCAAGTTCATTGTGTGTGTTAATAGTGTTAGGAATATGTACCAAAGAAAGATTTCAAGTTCATACTCTCTCTCTCTCTCGGTTAATAGTCTTCCCCCCCCCCCCCCCCCCCCCTCTCTGTTCATACTCTCTCCTCCCTCTCCCTCTCTCTCTCTCTCTCAGTTCATACTCTCTCTCTCAGTTTATACTCTCTCTCTCTCTCTCTCACACACACACATACACACACTGGACCAAAAACATGATGACGATCAGACAATCAAAGTCAACATATGCTTATAACAATCATGTAAAAGCAAACGCAATCATCACACCTTGAACAATTACAATCAAACATACATAAATCCTCAACACATATATACATAAACATAAGCAACACAATACATAATCACAAAACGAAACAAATCATAAGAACAAAGTTACGAATGTTTACCTCAATTTGGATGAGAGCTCCAGCACCTAAACAAAAACTTAATAAACAACAATAGTTTATATAATAATCACTTGTTTTATTCAGCTCAATGATTGTTATTAAATGGTTAAAGAAAGAGGAGAAAAAGGCGCGGCTAAATAGAAGAATGTGCTTAAAGTTTGGATTATTATGGGAGCAGAAGAACGTGTCCGTGTATATGTGTTATTGTGTGTATGTATTACATGTATAATTTATTTATTGCGTGACCGGGGCAATATGTTTTGGCTCGTCCAATTAATTTTCAGCTCAAATTTTTTGTCAAGGCTTTTTATATTTTAATGAGAGATGGAAGACTTTGACCTATTTATTTTGTTTCAAAGAGGGGGCTACAACTAGAGATGCACAAAAGATCTGTTCGGGCCAGATCCAGACCGGGCCAAAAAAATCTGGATTTTTTTATAACCAGATCGGGCCTGGTTTTTTTAAAAATCGGGCCGGACCGGGCCGGGCTTTTCCAAAAATACTAGGCCTGGTTTAGTTATAAAAAGCCCGGATTTTTCAATAATCTGGATTTTATCCGGATTTTTTTGAAAATACTAGGCCTGTTTTAGGCCCTTGGACCGGGCCGGACCAGACCGGGTTTTTTTCGGATCGGATTTTTCAGATTTTTTTCCAGATCGGATCGGATCGGATTTCGGATTTCAGATTTTTTGAACTATCTCTAGCTACACTATAAAAAGGAAGAGGGGCTACAATTTGGGTTTGTGTGAGAAACTTGCCTAGATTGGTGTCCTCAGCATATTGGTTATATACTTGAAATAGTTGTATTAGTAATTTTAATATCAAACATACTTTTTTTATATTTTGAATATTTATTTTTATTAATTACAAATTTACAATACAAAGCAACGATTTTGATGAAATATATTTATTTTTCATTTATATTTGTTTAAATATCATATGTTGATATTATTTAAGTATATCTAGTGAGTCATATTATTTCTTTTTTTTAAAAAAATTTTAATGTTGCCAAGGATAATTAAAATAATAAATATCGAATAACAATTTTATTTAAAAATATTTATATATTACAATATATATGAAATTAAGTAAGGATCGTTTTAGAGTAACGAGTTTAAGTTGGAGACTTGGAGTCAGATGCTAATCATTTGTAGTTAAAGTTTAAGTCGAACACTTGAAGTCGGATTGTACAAGAATTTGTTTAGAGTTGGACGCTTGGAACTTGGAAGTGAATATTCATACTCATTTTCTCATCACTTATTTAGGCCGGCACATTCACCGCCTAAATCTTTTTAGTATATAATAATATTAATCTTTTATTCATTTTATATTTAGTTAATTAAATGATTATATGTTAATATAATTATTAAAATAGGTATAAATTATATTTAATATATTTTATTGAAATAATTATTGTTGGAGGACATGCCCAAGAGGTCCAGCCCATCATTTAAACTACTCCAGCACTATCTTTGTAACAGTCGGAGGCGGGGATCACGCCACATTAAAACCCCATTACTCTCCTACCACATCAGGGAGACGTTACAACATGGAAATCACCCCCTTTAAATACCCCGGTAATATGAGATAATGATTCACTTGATCTCGACAACACACACAAACACTTGCAGTTTCCATTAAACCTCACCTGGAACCACTGACTTATTCTCACACCGGAGGTGAATCGGGGGGACAACCCCTCGCATTCTTCTCCTTTGCAGGTCCTATCGGGATATCCGCATCCGGCAGAATCTTGGTTCCAACATTGGTGCCGTTTGTGGGAAACTGCAAGCAAGCTTTGTGTAATCTGAGACGATGACAAACGACAGTGATCAAACACCAACCAACCCAAATAACACTCCTCTCACCGGAAACCAACGACCTCCCATCACACCTGTAGCCCTGAACTTCGACAGCAGCCCCGAAGGCCTCTTACCGACCCCTAAAGAGCAACAACAGATGCTGTTAAAGTGGAGAGAGGAACAAGCCGTCAAGGCCCAGACGTCGAGGGAGAACGAGCAAGGAGCGGCCCGACTAGCCAAGAAAAGGGAGGCCGGTGAATTGAGGCTGAAAGCCCTCCGGTTGCAGAGAGAGGAGATCGAGTTGCAAGAGAGAGTCCTCAGGGAGGCCCTCGAAGCCGAAAACTTGATCGTTATGACCAAAGGAGAAGGGCAACCAATGAAGAGGAACCGGGGAGACCAAGACGGGTCTTCGGACTCTGAGTCGCGTTCCCGAAGGCCGAGACACCGACATATAACCCCGTCGGATTCTGAAGAGGTCGAAGAGGGTCCCCACACGAAAGACCGACTACGCCGAATGGAGAAAGCTATGTTCGGAGACAAAAAGTTAACTCACGAGCCGGTTGTAGTCGAGGAGATCGAGCAGTTCCGACCACCACCAGGGAGGCAGTTCCCGAAGATGACCGAATTCGACGGCCAGGAAGACCCGATCGACCACTGTGACAAGTACGAGTCCCTCATGACGGGTATGGGCCACTGTGATATTATGTTATGCAAGATGTTTAAGACCTATCTGAAGGGATCGGCGACAATGTGGTATCGGTCCCTAAGGCCCAGGTCGGTCAGCTCGTATGATCAGTTGAAAAAGAAATTTTTGAGGCACTATTCCCATCTATGCCGAAGGGTGAAGGATACCGAAGCACTCATCCATTGCAGGCAGAGGCCGAGCGAGGAGTTAGGGGATTATCTGGCCCGGTTCAAGGAGGAGGCAGGGATGATCACCAACTTAAACAAAGTCAAAGCCGCAGGATTCCTAACGGCGGGTTTAGACCCAATTAAAGGTAAAAAGCTCCGGTCTTCTCTTTATGATATACCGCCCAAATCCTTGGATGATATCTATCTGCGTGGTGAAAGTATTCGTAGAAAGATAGAAACCGTGGGCAGCCACGAACCGTAGGAACGACCATTATAGTTCCCGGTATATGCTTGATTTATTTGAGTACACTAGCGCTTAGTACATTTACAGTTAATGCCGAACCGCACCCGTATCCTGGGGGCAACCTGAATAAGATACGGGTCCGCCGGACTCTATATTTTGAGTATTCGTATGCTTGTTTTTATCTCAAGGGACGATAAATCCGATCATATCTCTTTTATTAAGCTAAAAACAACCCTCCGAATACTGGGGGAATGACAATCATGTACCGAAGCCTCATCGGCTACAGACGTACATTAGAATTTAAAACAAAACGTGTGCCGAAGCCTCATCGGCTGAAAACGCACATACAAAGACATGTGTCGAGACGCTTCGGTCAAAGACACACATCACGATTAAAGATGTGTCGAGACGCTTCGGTCCAAGATCACGATTAAAGATGTGTCGAGACGCTTTGGTCAAAGACACACATCACGATTAAAGATGTGTCGAGACGCTTCGGTCAAAGACACACATCACAATTAAGACATGTGTCGAGACGCTTCGGTCAAAGACACACATCACGATTAAAGATGTGTTGAGACGCTTCGGTCGAAGACACACATCACGATTAAGACATGTGTCGAGACGCTTCGGTCAAAGACACACATCACGATTAAAGATGTGTCGAGACGCTTCGGTCAAAGACACACATCACAATTAAGACATGTGTCGAGACGCTTCGGTCAAAGACACACATCACGATTAAAGATGTGTCGAGACGCTTCGGTCGAAGACACACATCACAATTAAAAGCATGTATCGAGACGTTATGGTCAAAAACACACATCGCAATTAAGACATGTGTCGAGACGCTTCAGTCAAAGACATACATCACAATTAAAAGCATGTATCGAGACGTTATGGTCGAAGACATACACCCGATCAGACCTCTTGTGTTAAGTTACCCTCCCAATACTTGAGAACGACAGTCATGCACCGAAGCCACATCGGCTCAAGACGTACATGATAAATTACCGTTCGACACACTTGTATCGAAGCCTCATTGGCTAAAGACGTACGCTAACAACTAAGATGAATACACGTGTACCGAGGCTTCATCGGCTAAAGACGTACAACACCAATTACACATGCGCCAACACCAATTACACATGTGCCGAAGCCTCATCGGCTGAAAACGCACATACAAAAACGCGTATCGAGACCAGTCGGTCGAAGACATACTATAAACACATGTATTGAGACCGGTCGGTCGAAGACATACATCAGGATTACGCCCGAGGCAAATCAAAAAATAGCTAAATACGCACCATGCTGAGGTTATGAACACCCAAGAAGCACTGAGGGAAAAATACGCTGAGGCAACATACATTTAAGCCAAAGATGCATAAAATAATACCCTGAAAATGGGGCCTGAACACAATCAAAAATGCCCGATGCCCGAAGGCACACCAATAATATAAAAGTTCAGAAGCCGGGGCTACTTCCGGATGGCCTAGCAGGTCGCCCGTGCTTTCGACAAAAAGTCTATGGTCCTGACCGACCTCATGAGCGCAAATGACCGACGCGTCGTTCTCAATAGCGACCCCCTGGTCTCTAGCCTTGAGTATCGTCTTGACTGACCTCTATTCGCCCTTCGGTATGACCGAAGAACCTCCGTCCGATGCAATCGATCTTTGAAATCATTCTCCCGATTGGCGACAAGGGAAGATAACCAATCGGCTCGCAGCAATACTGTGATGACCGGCCAATATATACCAAGCGATCAGTCGGGAAGATGAAGGAACGAGGTCCCGGGCTCTTCGTCAGCTCCGGGACATCACTAGTTAAGCCATTAGTGGCCAGAATCGACCACTCGGAGCGATAAGACTCGACCTCCCTCGCAGGTCGATGACGCCTCGGGACTGATCGGGCTTCGGGGGCCATTCTCTACAAACCTTGGGTTGCCAAGACTCGATTCCACGATCTTACAATCCGACTTCTCTTCTCGTCGGTCGACGAGACTATTCAGACTTCGGCCACGCACAGACCCGACCGAAGCCTGGGGACATGTTGGAGGACAGGCCCAAGAGGTCCAGCCCATCATTTAAACTACTCCAGCACTATCTTTGTAACGGTCGGAGGCGGGGATCACGCCACATTAAAACCCCATTACTCTCCTACCACATCAGGGAGACGTTACAATATGGAAATCACCCCCTTTAAATACCCCGGTAATATGAGATAATGATTCACTTGATCTCGACAACACACACAAACACTTGCAGTTTCCATTAAACCTCACCTGGAACCACTGACTTATTCTCACACCGGAGGTGAATCGGGGGGACAACCCCTCGCATTCTTCTCCTTTGCAGGTCCTATCGGGATATCCGCATCCGGCAGAATCTTGGTTCCAACAATTATATATAATAAATATGAAATATAATAAAATTAAACACTCTTAAGATAATTCAAATTAGCAATACATTGAACATAAGACACACATTACTTTCGAGAGTCGAGATGACCGAGAGCGTTGAAAATGCTCGATTTCAACAATTTCTTGGAAGATATTGAAAAATTAAATATAAAGAAGCTCATATTGCACTCCTAGATGCATTAATTGAGCATTTATGTGAACAATATATTAATTCAGAGTAGTATTGAATATTTGTAAATTTTATTTTAGTTAATTAAGTAAAATTTTTAATTTTTTTTATTTTCTGTGTTTAAATGTAATGTTTGTCTAATTTAATTAATTTATTGAGTTCAATATTATATGAAATCTTATATTATTGTTAAAAGATTTGAATAATAATATAAAGGTAGTTAGAAGAATAAAATATTGATATATTAATTTGGACCAAAATTTATACCAAACTGTTGGAATGGAAAGATGGTTGGACTTAAATTTGGACTAAGAATTTGGCCAAAAACTGGTTCCACTGTTAGTGATGATCTTATACATGCGATTCCGTCACCACTTCCATAAGGGTATATGACAACTATTAACAAATTTAACTACAAATTTCTAAATAATTTATATTTTAATTATCTGTCACTTGCATCACTTTTAAAATTGATATGAGACAACTATTTAACTATAGATTTTTAAAGATTCTGACAAATAAAATCAAAATACATAATGATTGACAAAAAATCTAAATTAGGATTTTGTTATCCTGAGGTGATTGAAATATTGTGTTATGTAACTTAAATATTTAACTAAGAACTAGCTTTTTGCCCGTGCTACGCACAAGGTATTGATTCTCTGATTTTTTATCAACTAAACCTATACTTTCTGTCGTAATTAACCTCAAATCTGACGGGTAATCGGCGCAGTCAAACTATTTATTATAAGTTTTAAGTTATTAAATTTTATGTGTTTATTTGCATTTTGGTCCATGCTACGCACACGGGTATGATTTTTTGTTTTTTTATCTGGTTAGACTAAACATTTTTTATTAACAAACAGTATGATATGAAATATAAGTTATGAAAGACAACGTGCGTAAGAGTTATAATGCTCGAGTTATGTTATTGGTGATCCGTACGTTGTAGATAAAGATAATATATACGAAAGTCGATTAAAAAAAATAAAATCACGCAACATAAATTATAACGACGCGGACTATATAAGTCTTTGTTTTTAAAAACATAAAGAATTATAAACTTAACCTTATTATGCGGATTATAAAACTTCCATCCATTTCTTAATTATAAAATTAAGG
This sequence comes from Daucus carota subsp. sativus, assembly GCF_001625215.2. NCBI lineage: Eukaryota > Viridiplantae > Streptophyta > Magnoliopsida > Apiales > Apiaceae > Daucus > Daucus carota. The sequence goes on from NC_030388.2 coordinate 22,223,622, forward strand.
TGAATATGTTGATGATAGAGTTTCCTCTTGTCCTTAATAAAAATTGATAAATATTTTAAGAAATAATCTACTTCTACTTATCTATATAGTAGCCCAACAGGTTCGTGTCAAGCCTCCCTCCTGAGCAAATAAATTACCTAGCTCCGAACCTTAGCCTAACTCCGAACCTAACATCTTCTCATATATATAAAAAAAAGATGTTATTCATGAGGCTCGAACTCGGATCTCTCCAATACAAATACATCACTCAAACCACTTGAGTTACACAAACAATTAGTTTATTACTCAAAAGCATTAATCACATACCTTAAAACTTTTGTATTTATATTCGTCTCAATATCTTATTTATTTGAGATGAGTTATTATTTCAGTTAAGTCTCATATATTGTTTACATGTGTTAGGTCCAGAAACGATTGTAGAAGGGGGGGGTTGAATACAATCGTCACAAAATAATCGCGGCGGAATAATCTGATCGGAGTTTAACTTGTTAATCAGATTTAAATTAATTAATATAACAATTTTTAAGTCGTTATATAATTAATGTGGTTCGTTTTAATGTTCACTAAATATCGTAGAATAAATTTGACAGGATGTATTCTAGTTTAGTGAATAAAACAACCGAGTGATCAAAGCACAGAAAACTGTGGATATAACGAATAGCAAGTTACAAACAACTTGAAAGTTTACAAAGCTTTGAACAATTACAAATGAAGAGGTGAAGGCCTATTTATAGGCAAATCACTTGAACTTGTATGACAAAGCTGGTATGACCATGCTACAAAGATCAGAATGACAATGTGAGCTAATGTCATACTAAAATTGAAATCAGTATGACAAAAGGTGCTAATGTCATGCCATACAAAATTCGGTATGACAAACTGAAGCATTGTCATACTGAAAAAATTCGGTATGACAATCTGTAAGACTTGGGGGCTAAGTTAGAATCGGTATGACAATGCCTAACAATGTCATACCATATGAATTCGGTATGACAATGCAGGGTATTGTCATGCCAAGTCTAATTCGGTATGACAAACAGAATAATGTCATGCCAGCTGAAATGGAACCTTCCAGGGGCGGTATGACAATCTATATGATTGTCATACCGTGCCCAAAATCAATATAAATTGATTTTCTTTAATATAATTAATTCAATAATTATTCACTTAATTATATTAATCATATAAATTCATAAATTAAATTAATTCAAGTGTGAATCAATTTAATAAATAAATTATATAACTTATATAATTAATTAGAGATGTGAATAAATTAAAAGAATAATTATATTGAGCATAGTCTTCAGCAGCAGGTCTTCTGACTTCCTTTAAAAGATCTGATTCTTTGTCTTGATTGAACGACCACCTATTGTTGATGCAGAATATTTAATCGGAGTAGCTGACACACAAATGTACTGTCTGGTTCATCTGTATCTAGCTGAATCAAATATTCTTTATCAAATAAACATTTGAGAAGTGGCTTGTTCATCGAGTCTTTGTCTTCGTAGTTCATCTTCATCAGTAGAAATAGTTTGGAATCTTCTGAATAAATAAAGTATTAAAACTTTATACCTTCTGGACTTCTGGACGTGCTACAAAATATTATTTGTACACTGAGGCTTGAACATATTAATGAACTTCTTTCAGTGGTGTGCAGCAGCATCCTGAAATTCTTCAGATATATGATTTTAATAAATCACTTGACGTTCTTCGTACGGATTCCTTCAATAGTGCTTGCTAATTTACTTTCTTTCTTATCAGAGTTGAGTTGATACTCTTAAATACAAATAGGCTTAACATATGCCTTTCAATCTCCCCCTATTTGTTTGTTATCATAACATGCAAATTATCGAGAGGATAACTCAACTAACTGATAAGACAAAGGATTAAACATGAATTGTAAATAGCAAAAAGTTTCTGGTATTTCATTAAACATTCACCAGAATTCAAACAAGTACATTAGATTACATAAGGATGTTCTTACTGAACATATATTACAAATTCCTTAACAAATCTAAAGATCAACTTCTCCTTCTTCGATATCTGAACTGTGAAGGACAGGAGTTGACGGTTCTTCTCTGGATGGCACTTCTGATGTAGTGGACTCACCACGCTTCTTACGTTCTCGTGCCAGAGCCAGTTGATGTAACACTTCCATCTCTACAGGGTCTTCCCGGAAGTCTGATGGCTGAGCCTTTGTAACATTCTTCATCCTCCGGAAATATTGAGAAATATTCCTTCGGGTGCAGTAAGCTAGAATCACATCATCAGCATCAGACTTGGCTTTAGAAGCGAAGCCCTTGGTTCGTAGTAGAGTGGATGCTAGAGCCAGTCGCTTAGCAGGATACTTAGGTAAAGCCTCCTCATTTAGATTGACAGTGCATAAGAGCTCCTTGTGAATGAACTTTATACTGTATGGGTTTTTGACAACCTGTGGACTGTTGAAGACAGCACAATCCAACAGCTTATCACGAAGGAGTTCGTTCAGGTTGGAGCATCGCTTTACCTTATTGCGAAGTACCCAAAGCTCAGACACAGAGAATGATTTAAGAAATTCAACAGATAATCTAAATGAACCATTTCTCCGTGTATATACAATCAGCTCCCACTGTTCTAGCAAGTTATTGACTCCCACAGTCAAGTAATCAATTTCTAAAGCGAAGGCATGCATAAAGATATCCTCGTCAGGGTTTACCTCTCGAAGATCGTAGATCAGAGATAGGAACTTTCTGTCATTGAAAGACTCCCTTTGAGGTCCATTGAAAATCCTCTTTGCGATGTCCCAGCTTTTTCCAACTTTCCTTCTTATATCAAGATTCTTCTGCTTGCACGCAGCATCATAGATTTTCTGCTTCTCTATCTTGATTTGCTCTTCAGTTATCAGCTTGTCCTCTAGAAGTTTCTGGTAATCACGAAGCTTACGCTTCCTAGCTTCATTCTCAGCTTTAAACTTCCGGACATTCTCTTCATGTTCAGGGTCAACAGGTTCTTCATCCTGAAACAGATAGCTCTCCTCAAATTTGCCTTCTTCCTCTGCTTGACGGTAGGTAGCATCGAAGACGTCATCATCATCCATGTCTTGTGGAAAATCATCATAGTTATCAGAATCAAAGACATTCTCAGATTGATGTGCCGGCTCTTTGCCCTTAGACTTTCCAGAATTGTCAGGAGCAGATTCAGAAGTATTCCCTTTGTTACTTTGATTCGAACTATTGCCCCTGTCACCTTTGTCTCCATCTCCTCCTCTATCTCTTCTATTCTCCCCCTTAGTTGAGGGATCCTCTCTGGAGGTATCAGCATCTGACTTTGAGTTCCTGAGGAGTTGATCCAGTTTCCTGTCGATATCTTCAAATTTTGACATATACAGTGCATGATTAGATCTCATCTCGACAGTCAAACCATGAATTTCTCCCTTAAGCTCATCCCTGGAAGAACTGGATGGCCTTTCATCAGCTTTCTTCTCTAGGGTCACCAACTGTGCACCCTTTAGCCTCTCATTTTCAGCAATCATTCGGGCTAATTCAGCTCTCAGCTTAGACATTTGTTCCTCAAATAGAGCCGGGTCAGTGTGTGCACTCACCTCACGTACACTCAAAGCTGTTTCACTAGCCTCACGTGCATGTGTATCGCTCGGTGTTTGCCTTTCTTCACTCATAGTATTCACTCTTCCAGCTGTACCTGTGTAAACTACCAATGTCCCCTGAGATGGGTTCAAAGGTAGTGGAGGAACAAATTGTCCTCCGAATGCCTGCGAGGGCAGATTTACTTGCAAGCTGCCAAGTTCCTCCTGATCATCAAAGAAAGTGCGATCAGTAAAGTTTTCATACATACTAATTGGATTTTGAAAATCTGTGCAATCAGTAAACATAGTAACCTGTGTATCTGTTTGGTCTTGCACTAGCGTGAGTGCTAGCGCAGTGCTTGACTCTGTACAGGGTACCGTGGCAGGACGGTCAACTTCAATGGCATCATTCTGTTGAGAGAATGAGTCCAGAGACTGTTTCATTGCCTGTTCCAAGTCCAAGCCTTTTTGGGAAGGCAAGGATGAGGCTGCAGATGTCTCCAGGGCTTCCAACCTTGGCTTCTTAATGGAAGACAGAGCTGCGGGTTGACTCAATAAACTACTCGAACTCCGTTTCCTCGCAACTTTACGAACAGGTTGCATTGAAGTGTTGGTTGATGTGTTTGGAGAAACGAATATTTGTTGAAGAGAATCTTCAGCTAGGTTATGAACCTGTGTGTTGTCAGGTTCATTGCTGGTAGGCTGGAAAACAAAATCAAGGTCACAAACATAATCTGACATATCAATATTAAAGTTAGAAGAGAAGTCAGAAAGTACCTGAGCTACCTGTAGGTCCTTTCGAAAGGACTGCAACTCTGGATTTGAGGTAGAGTCAGCAGGTAGTGGTTGTGAGGTTGATTGTGTTTGTGGGTAAAAGTGGGTGTGTTGTTGTTGCGGTAGTGGTTCAGATGAAGACGGTTGGGTTTCGAAGAAGTTGTATTCCTGACGTTCGTCTTCAACTGTGTGTGTTTGATGTAGAGGGGAATGATGTGGTGATTGGTGTGGTGACTGATGTGGAGATTGATGTGGTGATTGGTGGGGTTCAGGTTGTAGGTGTTCTGGTTGTGGTTGAGGTTGTTGCTGTTGCTGTTCCTGAGCCACTTGAAACGGATGCAGTAGTTGTTGAGCGTTGAACTGTTCAAACAAGTATGGAGTTATGACCAGGGGTACATTTTCATGCTTTCTCTTGTTGGTCAGAGATTTCATCAGTTTGGTACAGACACGGAGAGTTGGTGCAATTGGAGAATTGAAATAAGAGTTCTTTTCCGCGTCTGTCATCTTATCATTCAGAAAGAGCATTAAGAACCGAGGGAAAAAGCACACCACTTTGGGATTCTGTGCAACTGATCGGCTGCTGAGTGGTCCCAACTTCTTTAAAATCGACTGAAGAAGCAACTTGCCAAAGTTGATTCGTCGATTGTGAACAATACAGAACCCAATGATCTGAAGAAGGGAAGATATGATGTTGTAGTTGCTTCGAGTGGTAGGTGAAAAGACTTTTGCCAGCGTATCGAAGAACAAGTCCCACTCTGGTTTAAGATTCCCTTTCAGCATTCTCGGTAGATGAATCTCTCCTTGATAGTGAATGGTCTGAAAGAATTGGACAATCTCAGCATCTGTAGGAATCTCAGCAAAGTTGTCGCGTGGAAATCCAAGAATCCTATTTACATCATCCACAGATATAGTGATACTTCGTCCAGCACCAATATTTCCCGAGACTCGGAAGCTCTCCAGCAATGTCGTGTTGATGGCAGAAGAGTAAAAGTCCTGGAGTGGTCGAATCTGTAAATCAGCATGAGCGGTGATCGCCGTGCTGACTAAACTTTGACTATTCAGGAATCTCACCCACGGTCGGAATCTCACTAAACTGATATCAGGGTCTAAGTACCCGTTGTAGTTCGTCTCCCCGATCACAAATTGGCCAGCCATTTTATAATTAAAAATTGAATTAAACGAGAATTTTTCAAATAAAATGTGAATTCTCAAATTTCTCGTAAATTTCAATTAATAATTAAATAACAATTAACCAATTAATTAATAATTCGAATTAATTGATTAAACTCGAATTAAAAATTAATTAAATTGTGAATAGCCAATTTAAATCCACAATAAACCAACAAAGTCCCAAAAAGCTCCAATTAACTCCAACAAATCTCAAAATTGCTTTAAAAACCCTAAAATTTCGAAATCCAAGTTAGGGTTTTAAGAACTTCAAATAAATCCACCAATAATCAATCCCAAAGCTGAGTTACACAAGTAATGCACGACGTCCCAGCCACAAACTCGGTCAAGAATCGGTCGAACTCGTTCGAACTTGGGGAACCCAGTTAAACTCGGTGAAATCAGTGCAAAAACGGGCAGAGTAACGGCTTAGAAATCGATAAATTAGTAACCAGCAAGCAAAATCGTGCTTGAAATCAAGTAATCAGCAAGTTTTTGAAGAGAAAACTTGAAAAACCGAGGGAAAAACAATGGAGTTGTGTGTGTAAACGGAGAAGATGAAGTAACAGTATGACAAAGTCTGTTTATGTCATACGAATTTAAAAAATTCGGTATGACAATATACGGAAATGTCATACGGGTTTTAAGCTTCGGTATGACAATTGCATCAATTGTCATACCGAGGTTTGAACAGTTGAGAGAATCGCTCGGTATGACAATATAAGACATTGTCATACCGAGATCTGATATAAAGAGTATGCGACACGCGTTATAACCTTAATATGACAATGCTAATTGTCATACCGAGAAACAAATCAGCCAAACAGACTTGGTATGACAATACTAGAGATTGTCATACCGAGTTTAATAAAATTAAAAACAGAAATATATATATATAAATATTATGATTTTTGATTTTCTTTTGAAATAGAACCTTTTACATATAAAATCAAAAACCTAATTCAAATAAGATTTAATATATTACACATATATTTTGTAAAATTCAACTTTAATTAAATATAAATATTTATGAATTTAACTTTAATTCATTAAAATGAATTAACTTAAAAACTAATATTTATGCTTAATTAAATTTGAAAAATACAAAATAAATACATATAATTATCTAAATGCATGGAGAATATTACAGGGGAGTATGCAGCACTTAGAAAATTACAGAGACATGCATAAATACACAGAAAATTATCAGATAATTTACAAACAATTATATAAAATCTAATAAAATACATCTAATTACACAGAAAATTCACAAAAATATGATAATATATATAAAACAAATATATAATATATACACAGAGAATCATGGCATATTTAACATCCCTAGTTCACAAACCAACTTAGAGAAAGTGGATTCATCAAGTGGTTTAGTGAAGATGTCAGCAATCTGATCAGCTGTGGGTACGAAATGTAACACCACAGTACCATTCATGACATGTTCTCGAATGAAATGATACCTGATATCTATGTGCTTGGTTCTGGAGTGTTGCACTGGATTGTTTGAAATGGCTATGGCACTGGTGTTGTCACAAAATATAGGAATTTTGTCGACAGAAATACCATAATCATTTAATTGATTTCTGATCCAGAGAATCTGAGCACAGCAACTGCCAGCCGCAATGTACTCAGCTTCAGCAGTAGAAGTGGACACAGAGTGTTGCTTCTTGCTGTACCAGGAAACCAACCGACGTCCTAGAAATTGACAGCTTCCAGACGTACTCTTTCTATCAATCCTGCAACCTGCATAATCAGAATCTGTATAGCCGGTTAAGTCAAAACCAGTATTCTTAGGGTACCAAATACCTAAACCAGGTGTACCCTTAAGATATCTAAAGATTCTTTTGACGGCTATAAGATGTGATTCCTTAGGATCAGCTTGAAACCTAGCACATAAACATGTTGCAAACATGATATCTGGTCTACTTGCAGTAAGATAAAGTAATGAGCCAATCATACCTCGATAGCTTGTAATATCAACTTTCTTACCAGATTTATCCTGGTCAAGCTTTGTGGCAGTGGCCATGGGTGTCTTTGCCGGAGAAGAGTCTTCTAGATTGTACTTTCTTAGAAGATCTCTGACATACTTTGACTGGCAAATGAATATTCCATCTTCCTTTTGGCTTACTTGAAGACCAAGGAAGTAGGATAGTTCACCCATCATACTCATCTCATAATTACTCTGCATTAACTTAGCAAACTTCTTGCACAAGTTATCGTTAGTAGAACCAAATATAATATCATCAACATATATTTGAACAAATATCATATCATTATCATGCAATTTGTAAAAGAGAGTTTTGTCTATGACACCTCTAGTAAATTTATTTTCAATTAAAAATTCAGAGAGGGTGTCATACCATGTTCTTGGTGACTGCTTGAGCCCATAGACAGCTTTGAATAAGAAGTACACAAAATCAGCAAATTCTGGATTTTCAAAGCCAGGGGGCTGTTCCAGATATACTTCTTCTTCTAGCTTTCCATTCAGAAATGCACTTTTCACATCCATCTGATAAACCTTGAAGTTGGAATGTGCAGCAAATGCAAGAAATATTCTGATGGCTTCAAGACGAGCAACTGGAGCATAGGTTTCATCGTAATCAATTCCTTCTTCCTGAGAATAACCTTTTGCAACCAATCTGGCTTTGTTTCTTACAACAATGCCATCACCATCTAACTTGTTACGGAAGACCCATCTAGATCCAATTGTAGACTTTCCTTTTGGTCTTGGAACCAGGGCCCAGACTTCTTGTCTCTCAAATTGATTGAGTTCTTCTTGCATGGCAAGAACCCAATCAGGATCAGCAAGTGCTTCATCAACTTTCTTTGGTTCTAATTGTGATAGAAAACCAGAGAATAGACATTCATTTGTCGTAGCACTTCTAGTCCTTACACCAACATCAGGATCACCAATAATCAGATCAAAGGGATGATCTCTACTCCAAATCCTTTCCCTTGGAAGTTGTGTCCTTGACGATTCAGCAGTATTATCATTAGGCTGATGTGTATGACTAGTTGATCCACCAGCTCCCCCTGAGTTGTTGCCAGGTTGACTTGATGATCCACCACTAGCATCAGTGGAATCTCCAGCATTATTGCCATTTCCTCCACCATTGCCTGGATCATCATCATTGTTGTCATCACCTGTTGCAACCTCAGGTGGCACATCATCATCTGAATCTGAATCTGGATAGTTATCAAACTTCAGAGATTCAGATGGATCAGCAGATTGTATACTAGGAAGTTTAGTGTCATCAAATGTGACATTGACACTAACTTTCACTGACAGAGTATCAATTACAAAAACTCTATAAGCATTATTTGTATAACCAACAAAAATTGCTTCAGATGCCTTTGGTTCAAACTTGTTCAAGTTCTCTTCACTATCCTTGAGAACAAAACACTTGGCTCCAAAGACATGAAGATGTTTGACATATGGTTTCTTGTCTTTATACAAATGAAATGGAGTTTTCATATGATCTTTGTTGATCAAGGTCCTATTCTGGGTATAGCAGGCAGTAGACACAGCTTCAGCCCAAAAGTACAGTGGAAGCTTTGATTCAGCAATCATAGTCCTTGCAGCTTCAATCAGTGTACGATTCTTTCTTTCGACGACTCCATTCTGTTGTGGAGTCCTTGGTGCTGAATACTGCCTTCTAATTCCCTTTTCAGAGTAATAGTTGATTAGAGTTTGATTCTTGAATTCAGTGCCATTATCTGACCTTACAGCTTTTACTGGCACACCCTTTTCTAATTCAACTGACTTTATATGATCAATCACTGTCAACGGGGTTTCATCCTTAGAAGCCAAGAAGTAAACCCAAGTATATTTTGAGAAGTCATCCACAATAACCAAGGCATATCTTCCTCCATCAATGGATGCAACATTCACAGGGCCAAACAGATCCATATGCAACAAATGAAGTGGATCTGTAATGGTATTGATGGTTTTGCCTTTGTGAGATGCTCTCTTCGCTTTTCCTTTCTGACAAGCTTCACACAGATCATCAGTTGAGAATTCCAGGGAAGGCAAACCTCTCACTAGATCTCTCTTGACTAGAGAGTTCATGGTTTTGAAGTTGAGGTGTGAGAGCTTCTTATGCAACAAATGAAGTGGATCTGTAATGGTATTGATGGTTTTGCCTTTGTGAGATGCTCTCTTCGCTTTTCCTTTCTGACAAGCTTCACACAGATCATCAGTTGAGAATTCCAGGGAAGGCAAACCTCTCACTAGATCTCTCTTGACTAGAGAGTTCATGGTTTTGAAGTTGAGGTGTGAGAGCTTCTTATGCCATAACCAACTATCTTCAGCCGACGCTTTGGCGTAGAAACAGTGAACTTCGTTTCCTGGTCCTGAAGATAAATCAGCTACGAATATATTGCCTTTCCTTATGCCACATAGCGAAGGACGCTTATCCTTGATATGTTTAATGATACATATCTCCTTTTCAAAATGAACATAATATCCTTTGTCACAGAATTGACTGACACTCAGGAGATTATGTTGAAGTCCTTCAACTATTGCAATATCTTCTATGATGATCCTTCCAATTTTGTACTTGCCATATCCCACAGTACGACCTTTGCTATTATCAGCAAAACTGACTGTAGGGCCAGCTCCTTCTCTTATGTCCTCCAGCAGGGATTTGTTGCCAGTCATGTGCATTGACGCTCCACTGTCAAGCACCCATGTAACACGAACAGATCCACTGGCACCCTGCAAAAGACATACTTGATTAAACCTTCTTTGGGACCCACACTTGATTGGGTCCAGCAAACTTAAAGAACTGATTTCTATCAGGTGTAACAACAGAGCCCCTTGGACTGATACTTGGTTCACTCTTGACTGAACTTACTTCCTTAACAACAGCCTTATAAACCTTGGTTTTAGGCTTCGGAACATAAGTCTCCTTTCTCTTGTGAGAGGGACTAGCAGTCTTTGATCTAGCATGCTTGTTGTTTGTGTGTTGTCTAGGTGATGTGTTTTCATTTTTAGCATGCAAATTTTTAAAATATGCAGACATCAAATTGAAAGCACAAGTCATACAATTATCAACACCACAGTATTTATGACATGCATCAAAAGCAGGAACAACAGGAGTATCAGTCATAGTAGTAGGAACATCAATAGATTCTACTCTAACCTTGTTATCAGATTTAAAGTTCTCAGTAGAATGACATCTATTGTTCTTGTTCTTACTATTCACGAAACTATTAGGCTTGTTGAATTTAGTTCTCTCAGAGTTGACACCTAAACCAGCTTTAGGCAACCTAACATTGCCTTTCACTTTGAGTGGTTTCAGTGATGTCGGGATCTCATCTTTCTTCTCATTACTCTCTTTCATTTTAAGGTCTTCCTGTTTGAGTTCATATTTAATGACAACAGGAGTTTCTAACAGAGGTTCAGCTTCTGAGGCCTTAAACAAAGGTTGAGGGGAATCTTTCAAAACAAAAGGAATTCCTCTCTCCTTTGCACTCTTCTTAAAGGGAGTAATGTTACTAGCCTTACCTACAGATTTGTTATAGTCAAAGCCTATTCCAACAGTTCTCTTGATCTCTTGTTTATCATTAAGTTCTTTGACTATCATGGAGGCATCCTTAAAGGCTTTACATTTCACTTTCTCTTCGTCTAGCTGAAGTCTTAAAGCAATCTCACCTTTCTCTAGAACTTTGACTTTAGCACATTGTAATCCTAAATCCATAGTCAATTGTTCTATTTTAGGTTTTAATACTTTCATCTCATTCATTTTATAAGCATGAATATCCAAGACTAAAGTATCAATTTTAAGATTGGCAGCTTTCAACCTTTTAATAGCATCATCTCTTTCGAGTCCTAATTGCATAAACAGTTTAGGGCATGTAGGATCTGATACTGAAAATGGTATCAACCGCTCTGATACCAATTGTTAGGTCCAGAAACGATTGTAGAAGGGGGGGTTGAATACAATCGTCACAAAATAATCGCGGCGGAATAATCTGATCGGAGTTTAACTTGTTAATCAGATTTAAATTAATTAATATAACAATTTTTAAGTCGTTATATAATTAATGTGGTTCGTTTTAATGTTCACTAAATATCGTAGAATAAATTTGACAGGATGTATTCTAGTTTAGTGAATAAAACAACCGAGTGATCAAAGCACAGAAAACTGTGGATATAACGAATAGCAAGTTACAAACAACTTGAAAGTTTACAAAGCTTTGAACAATTACAAATGAAGAGGTGAAGGCCTATTTATAGGCAAATCACTTGAACTTGTATGACAAAGCTGGTATGACCATGCTACAAAGATCAGAATGACAATGTGAGCTAATGTCATACTAAAATTGAAATCAGTATGACAAAAGGTGCTAATGTCATGCCATACAAAATTCGGTATGACAAACTGAAGCATTGTCATACTGAAAAAATTCGGTATGACAATCTGTAAGACTTGGGGGCTAAGTTAGAATCGGTATGACAATGCCTAACAATGTCATACCATATGAATTCGGTATGACAATGCAGGGTATTGTCATGCCAAGTCTAATTCGGTATGACAAACAGAATAATGTCATGCCAGCTGAAATGGAACCTTCCAGGGGCGGTATGACAATCTATATGATTGTCATACCGTGCCCAAAATCAATATAAATTGATTTTCTTTAATATAATTAATTCAATAATTATTCACTTAATTATATTAATCATATAAATTCATAAATTAAATTAATTCAAGTGTGAATCAATTTAATAAATAAATTATATAACTTATATAATTAATTAGAGATGTGAATAAATTAAAAGAATAATTATATTGAGCATAGTCTTCAGCAGCAGGTCTTCTGACTTCCTTTAAAAGATCTGATTCTTTGTCTTGATTGAACGACCACCTATTGTTGATGCAGAATATTTAATCGGAGTAGCTGACACACAAATGTACTGTCTGGTTCATCTGTATCTAGCTGAATCAAATATTCTTTATCAAATAAACATTTGAGAAGTGGCTTGTTCATCGAGTCTTTGTCTTCGTAGTTCATCTTCATCAGTAGAAATAGTTTGGAATCTTCTGAATAAATAAAGTATTAAAACTTTATACCTTCTGGACTTCTGGACGTGCTACAAAATATTATTTGTACACTGAGGCTTGAACATATTAATGAACTTCTTTCAGTGGTGTGCAGCAGCATCCTGAAATTCTTCAGATATATGATTTTAATAAATCACTTGACGTTCTTCGTACGGATTCCTTCAATAGTGCTTGCTAATTTACTTTCTTTCTTATCAGAGTTGAGTTGATACTCTTAAATACAAATAGGCTTAACATATGCCTTTCAACATGATAGATTAATATCTATAAATTAATTATTTACATAAATAAATTTAAAATTAAAAAAATATGAATAATCGGGTTCGTGCCATGATTCGGATTTCAAAAAATAGATATAATTCGTATTCGAATTCAAATCTAACTTAATAGTTTAAACGAGCACCGATACAATATTATAGAAATTTTAAGTCATGAATGTGAGAAATAAGTACAAAAACTGAGGTTTAAGCGAGCATCTTTGAAAGGAAAAATTGATGGGCTTTCAACATGGGCTATGTCATATTAATTTCTTTTATTATAAAAGGCAATTTACAAAGAGATTACAATATTTTGGAGAACACGAAATAAGGTGACTAAAAGAATATTCCTATGTAGAATATTTTTTTATTTTAAATTTATGAATTCAGAATTTGATGTGTAACTAAATCTTTTTTTAAAAAAATTATAGATATAAGGATAGTGACAATACATCAAATTTGGTGTCGGAAAATATATCTAAATGATATAATTTTGATGATATATGTATTTGAAATACTATAACTTGTGATATGAAGGTGAATTTAAGGAAATTTTATATTGTTAATCAAAAGTCAACCACATAATAATAAAACGCGTTTACGAGAACTACTAAAAAGATTTGAGTTATAAATTTTACTTTGTTAAATAAAATAACACAGAGAAATAAGTTATATATATTAAAGTCTTAAAACTATAATTTTTAATATGCCATCATCCAATATATAACATACCAGTTAAATAAAATGATTCAAACTACAGTTAAATTAATCATTTACAAATTAAACTAATAAAATATAATTAATTCTGAACCGGATAATCTGATGCGATACGGTGAAACTAATATCTGGTTAAACGGGACTAGAACAAGAATAGTTTTTTCATGATTCAAAATATCGAATATATAACTTGATCTTTAACAATTGAACATGATATGCCACATTGATCACTCCTAATAAATACAAGTATCAAAATATTAAAAATGTGAGTTTGCACAAAGCTAAAAAAGTAACTACACGACTAATTGAACTAAATATTTTATGGTTTTATGAACTTCATGATGCCTAACTCATATCTACTCTCTTTTTACTATTTGAAATTCCATAAAATCATTTGTTTGAGATCTGTTTTATAACGATTACATGAAAAATCATTAAAAGTCTTAATAGACAAGCTCAAAAAACTAATTATAGAAAATTAAAATTTTATAACGAGATAATGTTATAACATACTGTATCAAAGTAATATTCATCAAATATTTTTAAATTAACAATAAAAATATAATACATTGAAGTACTATATAATTGATATGAAAAATAAAAGGATAAGACACATCAAAGGTGTCAGAAATTTTTGGGGTGCAATTATATGGTTAGTAGTTCAATTGATACTTTTATAATAAAATAAGGTACGTGTCTTTTTACGTACAACACATGTTTCAATTTTTATTTATACAAAATGTGTGCAACATATGCTAAAAAGAATGTGTTGATGATCTGCTCCATCATGTATCACTTTAATAATTATGCAAACGTACGCTCAAAAAAGAAGAAATAAATGTAGGGCAACGCGGACCACACATCTTCATTTAATCATGATTTAGGATATCGTAATTCACATATCAAAAACAGGTTTTTATCAAAATCATGGTATATTAGTTGAAATAATTTAATAATTTCAACAATAAATTACAGATTCTTTTAATGAGGTATAATATATTTAAAATTTAAAATTTCAGTATTAATTTCGAATATAATTTTGAACATTGATAATATGATGATGGTCTCCATATCCTAACGAATTTGAATATAGAAATATCAGTTCAAATGTAGTTTTTGATCTATAATTTTTTTAAAAAATATACTCCCTTCGTCCTATTTTAGGTGACCTTATTTGACTTTCACGGAGATTAAGAAAAAAGTAGTAAAAAAGAGGAAATTTAGTTGGAAAGTGGGTAAAGTGGTGGAATATATCAAAATTTAATAATAGATTTGAGATAGTGATGGTAAGTAGTGAGTGTAATAGTGTTTATTTAATATAAAAGAGTATAAAATAGAGAAGTAGTGTGTGTAATAGTGATAAGTAGTGTTTAAAAATAGTAAGTATAGTAAGTTCATTATTTTAGAGATGTCTCAAAAAAGAATAAGGGTCATATAAAATGGAATGGAGGGAATAGTACTTATTATTACTATTAATGCTATTAGCTTGCATATATTACATTTTTCATGTTTACATATTTTGTCAAAAAGTAAAACGTAATAGTTACGCTCGAAACAATATGATGACACAGGGATATTATTTAAAACATAATACAAACTCAAGGTCCGTACAAGAACAATATAATGACATATGAATATTATTTAAAATACAGCAAAAACTAGAGCCCCGTGCCTCGCACGGGCTTTTATGCTAGTTAACCTTAAAGGAATACATATGTAGTCATAATTCAGTTACATTACTAAAATGATATACATGCTACAATTATTGCTTATATTGAAAATTTATAATAAGAATATATACGTGATAAATATCTATAATGGAATAAATTTTGTATTGATTTTATAACAGACTAGATTTTTCATTGGTATCATTAATATAACCAAATATTTAATATAATAATATATCATGTTTGGAAAAAATTTATAAGTTTATGGATATATTGTGAAATCATTATTTGTATAGTTAAAATAATAATAAAATTTAGGTGATTATTTCTAAAATATTTATAAAAGACATGAAAATAGTGATGACTATATAATTAAAATTTCTCGATGTCGCCTAACGCCGACCCCTCGTATCTTAAATAAAAAAAATTATAATAACTGTATGTCAAAATTTTATTGTAAAGCTATTTATGGAAATATGCTCATTTATCAAAATTTTATTTAGATTAAATATGTTCATAGCATTTTGACTCGTGCTACGCACACAGGTATGAATTTTTTTATTTTTTTTATATAGTTAACATATACATTTTATATTAAAAAACAGCATATGATATGAGATATAAGTTATGAAGGGCAATGCATGTAAGAGTCAAAATACTCGAGTTATGTTATTGGCAATCCGTACGTCGTAGATGTCAAAGATAATATATACGAATGTCGATTAAAAAAATAAAATCATGCAACAGTAATTATAAGGACGCGGACTATACAAATATTTGTATTTAGAAACATAAATAATTGTAAACTTAACCTGATTATGCGAATTATAAAACTTCCAAGTTCCATCCATTCCTTAATTATAAGATTAAGGCGAATATGCTGATGATAGAATTTCCTCCCGGCCTTAATAAAAATTGATAAATAGGTTAAAAAATAATTAATCTTAAAGGAATACATATCTAGTCATAATTCAGTTATATTACGAAAATTATATGCTACAATTTTTGTCTGTATTGAAAATTGATAATAAGATGATATTTGTTATAAATATCTATAATGGAATATATTCTGTCTTGATTTTATAACGGAATAGATTTTTCATTAGTATCATTAATATAGCCAAATATTTAATATAATAATAATAATTCATGTTTGGAATAAAAACTTATAAGTTTATGGATCTATTGTCAAATCATTATTTGTATAGTTAAAATAATAGAAAATATTAATTAATTTTTTCTAAAATATTTATAAAAGACATGAAAATAATAATAACTATATAATTAAAAAATTTCGGCGTCGTCTTACGGCAACCCCTCGTATCTTAAATAAAATAACAAAAAATTATAATAAACTGTATGTAAAAAAATTTATTGTTAAGTTATTTAAATGAAAATATGTTCATTTATCAAAATTTTATTTAAATAAAAATATGCTCATAGCATTTTGGCCCATACTTCTACCACGAGTATGACTTTTTGTTTTTTTATCTAGTTAACATATACATTGTTTATTAACAAACAGTATATGATATGAGATATAAGTTATGAAAGGCAACGGATTTAAGAGTCAAAATACTCGTGTTATGGTATTGGCGATCAATACGTTGTAGATGTTAAAGATAATATATACGAATGTCGATTTGAAAAAAATAAAATCTTTGTATTTAGAAACATAAGTAATTATAAACTTAACCTAATTATGCAGATTATAAAGCTTCCATCAATTCCTTAATCATAAAATTAAGGTGAATATGTTGATGATAGAGTTTCCTCCCGTCCTTAATAAAAAATTGATAAATAGGTTAATAAATAATTAAGATTAAAGGAATTGATCAACAAAGGAATACATATGTAGTCATAATTCAGTTACATTACTAAAATTATATGCTATAATTATTGCCTTTATTGAAAATTGATTATAATAAAATATACGTGATAAATATCTATAATGAAATAGATCCTGTATTGATTTTATAACGGAATAGATTTTTCATTAGTATCATTAATATAAGCAAATATTTAATATCATAATAATATTTCATGTTTGGAATAAAAATCTATAACTTTATGAATCTATTATCAAATCATTATTTGTATAGTTAAAATAATAATAATAATTAGGTAATTGTTCCTAAAATATTTATAGAAGATATGAAAATAGTAATGACCGTATAATTAAAATTTTTTGGCGTCGCCTAACGGCGACCCCTCTTATCCTAAATAAAATAACTAAAAATTTTATGTAAAAAAATTTATTTCAAAGTTATTTAAATAAAATAATGCTCATTCATCACATTTTTATTAAAATAAAATTAAGCTCGAAGCATTTTGGCCCGTGCTACGCCCACGGGTATGCTTTTTTTTTTTTTAATGTATTTAACCTACACATTTTTTTATTAAAAAACCGTATATGATATGAGATATGAGTTATTAAAGACAACATATGTGAGAGTAAAAATACTCGAGTTATGTTATTGGCGATCAGTACGTTGTAGATTTTAAAGATAATATATACGAATGTCGATTGAAAAAAATAAAATCACGCACAGAAATTATAACAACACGGACTCTATAAATCTTTGTATTAAAAACATAAATAATTATAAACTTAACCTGATTATGCATATTATAAAGCTTCCATTTCCTTAGTCATAAAATTAAGATGAATATGCTGATGATAGAATTTCCTTCCGTCTTAAATAAAAATTGATAAAATCAAAATACATAATGATTGACAACTATTTAACTATAGGTTAACTAAAATTGATATGAGACAACTATTTAACTATAGATTTTTAAAGATTCTGACAAATAAAATCAAAATACATAATGATTGACAAAAAATCTAAATTAGGATTTTGTTATCCTGAGGTGATTGAAATATTGTGTTATGTAACTTAAATATTTAACTAAGAATTTGTCCTATCGAGGTGCTCTTAGTATAATATATCTAAAATTGAAAATTTTTAAGTCAAGCAAATAAATAAATTTGAACGAAATTAAAGTTAAAAGAGAAGGATACATTCGGGGGAAAAAAGAAAAATAAAAGGGCAAGGCCCACGCCGCACAGCCTGCACCACACTATACTACACAGCGTCAAAACGACGCCACTCGAGCACTAAAATGCTAAAGCTAAGCTATATACGTATACGTAGTGACACCATTAAAACATAAATCATCTGAGCCGGACTAGAAACTCGAAGAAACATTTCTGAAAAAATGGCTGTTGAAGTTTGTGTCAAGGCTGCTGTTGGTGCCCCTGAGGTTCTTGGGGACTGTATGTATATCTTTATATTGTTGGGCTTGTTTTTTAATTTCGTAAATTTTTGATTATAGGACTAAAGGGGTTTAATTTTTGGTGATATTAGGCCCGTTTAGCCAAAGGGTGCTTCTTACTTTGGAAGAAAAAGAGGTTCCTTATAAGATGCATTTAATTGATCTGAGTAACAAGCCTCAGTGGTGAGTCGGGGTTTTAGTTTTCTTGTTTTTGGTGTGTGTGTGTGTGTGTTTGATGAATTATTGTTGTAGGCTATTGGATGCGAACCCAGAAGGGAAGGTGCCTGTGATCAGATTTGGGGAAGATGGGAAATGGATAGCTGATTCTGATGTCATTGTTGGCCTTCTTGAAGAAAGATTCCCTGTCCCTTCTCTTGCTATCCCTCCTCAGTTTGCCTCTGTGTATGCCCCCCTCCCTCCCTCCCTCTCTCTCTCTCTCCCTCTCTCCCCCCCCCCCCCCTCTCCTACCCTCCCTCGCCCCCTCCCTCCCTCCCTCCCTCCCTCTCTCTCTCTCTCTCTCTGTTTTTATATATACATTGTTACATCTTACCTCTACTGACTACTGTGTGTGTTTGTGGTGTTTTAATGTATGTCTAGTTGTCCTAATGAAGCTCCTGAAAATTATAAATGCTCATTGTTTAGCTACTTTAGAGTTTAGACCAACTTGTTTCTATCGTAATAGTTTAAATCAACTAAGAAAGAGCAGTGTAAAAAGCTGCAGTTTTAAAGGCTGGACTGGAGCATAGAATTGTTTGCAAGTTTTTTTTTTTACAAGGAGTAAATGAATAGTTGTGAATGCTGAAGGGAAGTGTCGTTTACTTGTT
Organism: Daucus carota subsp. sativus; assembly: GCF_001625215.2. Taxonomy (NCBI): domain Eukaryota; kingdom Viridiplantae; phylum Streptophyta; class Magnoliopsida; order Apiales; family Apiaceae; genus Daucus; species Daucus carota. The sequence goes on from NC_030388.2 coordinate 22,242,954, forward strand.
TAGATAATAATTGGTTCGGGTGTCTCTTGGAACGGGTGACCAATTGTCTTTCTGTATCATTTGATTTTAGCTCTAGTGATTTGTACCATTTGAGAATGTATAGCATGTGGCATCCATACCAAAGAATGATTACTTCATAGCTATAATATTGTGTTTATAGATTATATCAGGATCAGCTGTGTTCTTATTTATTAATTTTTTTCCTTGGAGCAAGATAATTGAGTTGACACAAAGGTCTTAATGCATACAGTAGTTGTTTGTCCAGACCTGATGATGCTAATTTCATTTGGCTACTTTATGCTTTCTGCGTAATTGTAGGGGATCAAACATATTTTCCTCATTCGTTAAGTTCTTGAAGAGTAAAGATGCCAGTGATGGGTCAGAGCAGGCTTTGGTTGATGAATTGAAGGCCTTTGATGAACACCTCAAGGCACATGTAAGTGATTTCGCATCTGAAAAATGTCTTTAATTACTAAAGTGCTCCTTTAGTTTGTACTACATCATTTGGTATTGTGAATCAAACTTATACTAATTGGTAGAGTATGTGTAGGGGCCATATGTAAATGGTGAAAACATTTGCGCAGTTGATTTGAGTTTGGCACCGAAGCTGTACCATATGGAGGTTGCTCTCGGGCATTTTAAGGGTTGGACCACTCCCTCAACCTTGACTAATCTCCTCAGCTACATGAAGGTACGCTATTAAATCTACTCTAGCCTTTTTAATCTTTAGTTTGCTTTTCATATTTCACTCTTATGAGATCATCAATGGATATATATTTGCTAAATTGTTTTTGTTCTGCAAACATGTGTGCAAGCAGTAACTTGTGAGATTAATGTTTGCACAGTGTGATCTTAGTAACTATGGTTATGGTATCTATTAAATCAAGTTCATGGCGTACAATGTATTTGGGTTCTTAGTATAGACTTTTTCTTCACTATAGGATACAATTCGAAAAAACATAAGAGAGAACAGTCAATCTAAGCCCCATACAGCAAGCCCCCAAAACAGGCTTCTCATTCTCACGCCACTCTGTTTCTGCTATAATAAATACCCTTTGTCTTACTCCTGACCCATAAGGCAAATATAAACGGTGATATTACTAGCTCCATTTATCAGCTAATTTATCGAATATTAACTAACAGTGGTTGTCTGTTGGATCAGACGGGTATTTCATAATTTGTAATGGAGAATTAGGCTGGTATAGTTGAAAGCAACAAAATTCTAATGTTTTGTTGGTTGGGTTAAATGAAATTGGAAGGAATGAAAAATGAGATTTGAACTACATTATGGGTAAATGTTCAATTATTTGATTCCATCCATATTCCATTTATTACAAATTAAGTTATAGTTCAAGCCCCCAAATTTGGGAAGGAATGATCCATTCTCCCCCATACCTATTTTCTTCTCAATTCTTGTATCATTTTTTTTTAAATCTTCCCTCCTGCCTTCATTTTTACCCTTTATTTTCACTCCGCCCATTACATTCTATTCTCCCAATTAAACACCACATAATACTTGACTACTGGTTTGTGTTTATAAGCCTTTAAGTTTTTACTAACTGAAAATCATAAGGCGTATAATGCGTGTGCCTTGCTCCTTAATGGCTTTTGGCCTTTATGTAGCATGGAGGCGTCTGTGTTGTCACTTTTATGAACCTTGCTTTACATATTTCACCGAATAGAAACTGTGGCAAACAGGAAAAATTTAACTTGTCCTTTTGCTTATTGTCAAGCTTTTGTCTCGTAAGGCATATGTTCGGCCTAGTCCTCCAGCATTTTAATAAAAATATGAGAAAAAGATGGACATCGACTAACTATTTCTACATAACTCTTGGTATGCCTTGTTTTGCAGTTGCTCTTTGCTAAGCCGTCTTTCGAGAAGACCAAGGCGGCAAAGGAACATGTCGTTGCTGGATGGGCACCAAAGGTTAATGCATGAGCTTGTTCCAAATATATATGCACATTATAACCAGGACTTGCAATGTATGTCGGTATGAGACCTTAATGTGTAATATGATATGCCTGTTACTAATAAATGTACTCTGGATATACAGAGATTTAATAAATGTTTGCGGATTTAATGTCATGTAGTAGCTATATGACCGTGCTTGTTCTTTAACCCACCAAATCATCCATGTGCGAAGGTAATTGGTGAACTAGCTGACAACAAAGTTGGTAGTAAAACCCAAATAACATATACTCTCATGGCACCATTCTTAACTCTCTTTAAAGACAAAATGTGCAAGTGTTGTCAACAAGAAAAAGAAATGGTACTTAGCAGAAGCTATATGTTGCTTCTTAATAAATGTGTTTAATAGGTAACCTATTCTTTATTTTAATGATGATCTTGAGTTAAATTTTCGGTTATTTTTTATATAAATGGAAGAATAATCACCTTTGGACGGCTTTGTTTTATGTATGTTGAAAGGGGAATGCCCCAATGGATGTGAATCTTGAGCCCAAGTTCAGTTTGAAGCAGGGTAGCCTTTTTTACCTACTGTCCTTTAAGCTGCTCCAAGTCTTCTCCCTTTGTACCATTTCAAAGTTCAAACAACCATTTTTTTTTTTTTGGTGTGAAAATGCAGCGGAAACATGATTTTTCAGGTCAGCGTTGCTGTTTATGTGTTTTTTAGGGGAGCATAGTTTTTATTTTATATCGAATTATTCAGCTTGTGATTTTGCTTGGTCGTATTATTTTTATGGTGTTTAGGTGTTGCTGTGTCAATTTCTTAGAGGGTGTTCTAAGAAATTTGTGTTGGTCCTGGGTGTGGTTTTTTCTCCCCAGGTTGTATTTTTTTGTTTAATTTATAAAATTCACACGAGGTGCCGCCCTCATTTACCCCCAAAAAAAAAAATATTATGATTTTTATTATTTACGAAGAGTGTCATGGCTCCTTTGATGGTAGAAAGTATTAACAACTCATTCAATCAAATAGTTTTAAAATTATTAACGAATCCGTAAAAATAAGTTTATGAATCCTAACTATTTACATTACGTCGGGTTAGAATTTAGGTTGGGTTGCGCATAATGAGTTTGTAAAGAAAAATAAAATATTATATAAAATCATAATTTAGAACTTTAAATAAAATTACTTGTAGCACAACTATTGATATATCAAAAGACAAGAGTAATAGAGTACACCTTTTTATAAATAAAATGCTATGTATATTTTCGGCTCAGATCATGGAAAATATCAGCTATTAAATTCGTGCATTACGCGATTGTTTATCGCACACAAAAAGAATAGAAAAAAACAAAAGCAGTATAACACTTTTTAAATGATGGCACAAACTGAGACGCTGCTTCTCGTGGAGTCACATCCCCACAACTAAAATCACGAGATATTCGGTACTCCCTCCGTCCCTCCTATTTCTTTACATTTTCTTTTTGGGATGTTCTATCATTCTTTACATTTCAAAACTTATCAAAAATAGTTAAGAGGTCCCACCACTTCTCCATTTTTTTTTCCTTTTCACGCTACTTTTATTCCACTATCTTCTTTTTATACATTAAAAATCAATGGATCACACCACTTCACCCACTTTTTTTTTTCTTTTCCACTATTTTATACATATTTTCTAGCCTCCATGCCCAACCCATTTTATAAGAAATGGGAGGGACGGAGGAGTACTTTTTAATTCAATTCTCGCTCGCTGTAAAATGTTTGCTACCGTTACGACTTTCGAGTTGGTACGCGGGGACATATTCCCTGGGCCCTCTTTTATTTTCTATTCAAAATGTTTTTTCTGGGACAATTGTTTTGTGAAAATCTTATTCTTTCTCTTTTTAGTTGTCACATTTTTATTTTTGTTGGTTTAACTGATTAAGTTTTGAACAAATATTGTAAGTTAATCTTTCATTATTTTAAAAATTAAAAATTACATGTTAAAGTAGATTAAAAATTATTTCCGATGACATATATCTTTTTATTTTGTTAATAGGTAAAATATTAATAAATTTCAGTAAAATTTTAGTCAATTTGACCAACACACCATCGAATGTGACAACTTAAAAAAAGGACGAAGGACGGAGAGAGTACGTGGCAATAATATCTCTGGAGTCTTGTGTTGATAATGATAAGTATTTGTATCTTAATACCGTGTCATTTATTTTTATTATGGTGATAAATATTTGTATCTTAATAATGTATTTTTTCTATTGGTGATAAATATTTGTATCTTAATAATGTATTTTGTAGTTTTTCAATTGGTGATAGATATTTGTATCTTGATAATGTGTCTTTTATTTCTACTATTGATTTTAGTAGAAAATGATAAATTTTATATTTATAAATTTATCCCTTTATAAAATTACTTAATTTTAAGTAAATTTCATGAAAATATTTTTGTGTTATATTATTTTCTTCAACTAAGAAATTACCTAATATTCGGTAAATTTCATGAAGATATTCTCGCATCTTTTCTTTAATTCTGGTAAGCTAAATTTATACAATAAATACAGTATGTATCTAATAAATATCCGACTAAGTTAACATTATCGGACAAAAATGGATAACCCTGGTCTTAGTTTTTTTTTTTTTGGAAATATTATCAATTTTTCAGTTTTAATAAGATTAAATGATTCCTGACAAAAAAAAATGATTAATCAAGCATTAACCTTGAGTTAAATATAACTTATTAATGTTTTTTTCCAACTTACTGTTAGTCAACTTCTTTCTGAGGCCACAACACGCGTACAAATGATAGAACATCAAACAGAATTTTTGAATGATATCCTTCTGTTTTTCAAATGGTGCATCGCATTTTCAAGTTATAAATAATATTTTTATTTTAGATTTTATATTAATTAACACTATTCTATTATTCAGAACCAAGCCAAACATTAACGTAAGTTATCAAACCTTAAAAGAAGAGTATTATTGAGAAAGTTAATAGCACAAAAGTATAATAAAAAAATTTAAATCAAATTTTGAAATTTTAAACTATATTCTGTTCAAATATATTTAAATATATTAGATTATTACAGTTGCTTAAATGTGAAAAAGATAAAATTTAAATGATTAATTAAATCATTTTTCAGAGAACTTTAATTATTTATTTTATAATTAGTTAACGAGATGAAATAATATATATGAAATTTAATATATTAGGAGGCAACTCATAAATATAAAAGATACGGATCAAGAAAAACAAAAGTAAGAAGCAGCGTTTGCTTCTTTCAAACAAACGCCACCATATTCGAAAAAGTCAAGGCAGAGATAGGTATCATAATTCATAAGATATATTAAAATGAAAACGAATTTAGCCAGCATTAAAATTTATTACAGTACTCCAGTACATGAGTAAAGATTCCAACTGTCTACAAACTTTCTAATTGTGTCATTCTTTATTTCTGACATGGCGCACAATTATTGGTAACAGCTTCATTTATCAATCTAATGAAATATTCTGCATTTGGAACCATGTAAATACTGGGCATAGTTTTAGTACCCCATTGGTATATTCATTTTAAGGACCACAAGGTTCCCCTTGTGAAAGATTTGTTATATTTTGAATTCTTGATCCAAAGAAACAAAGTTTATTTATGCAACAGCAGCAGATCTTTCTCTCACCTACCTGCGTATTCGCACACATGTTTATGCATTCAGTCCTTGGAATCTTTGGACTGATCATCGTTTGAACGTTTAGATTGATGATCAGATATCATCTTCTGAATCATCTCATCTGTTTCTGATTCCGACATTCGATCCCCTTTGTTCTGAGACTGAGAATAAGCCTCAAAGAAATCCTTGTTTTCCTTCTCCAGCTCTTTCCACACTGCATGCATGTGCCAAGTCAGTGAAACTTGTTCTTTTGAAAGCATTTTTTATTTCTAATTAACTAGTCATTTTATATATGATCCTCATGCAAGATGTATAGTCGTACTTATTAATTTTCATGCTGAAACAAAAGGATCAAAACAACAGCACATTAAAAAGAGAGGTAATAATATATGATGGTACATATTACAAGAAACAGAATGATGGAATATTTGACCTAACATACATAAAAACAAGTTGTACTTGGGTAGACCTAATGTCATTTCAGACCAAGCTGCCTCCTCGAAGGGAAAAAGGCATCAAAGCGAGAGAAGAAAGTTATTTCAAGGTTATATGAAGAAGTTAATCATTCTTTTCAACATCAAATCAGCCAAGATGAAGAAGATTTCAAAACCTTCCAAGGAGGTTTTCCTAGACATCAAAGAGGAAATTTGAACTTAACACATACCTCTTGTTCTGATATAAACAAGTGTAGTTTTATTATGTATATGAATATCAGGTTTGTGAAAGCTGAATTAGGAAGTTTAACTGTGCAAGAGACATCACTGATGTTGACAACAGAAATGTTTTTTTACCATATCAAGTCTATTAGATCAGTTCATCAGCCGATACGTACAAAGGCTGATATGTGGTTATGCAGGTTTCTGTTGCTGTTCCTAGTTCCAATGGCTTTAACAGTAACACAAAAATTAACACAGATTAAAGAATGGATCAGGAACAGACCAGTGGAAGTTATGACAGGTTCAATATTTGCATGCTTTTTTAGGGCTTCCATGCACTCTTCTTTTGACATGTGAAAGATCAAACACTTCTCTATCATATGTTGTACCTAAACAACCAAAAGTCATAAGAAAACTGCTGATCAGTAACTAGAAACAGTAAATAGATACATGCATTCAACTAAACATAAATACAGGTATCTTGATTAAACATGAATACCATATGTATGTATGAAGCTGAAGATTCACCCATAATCACTCTTGATCTATATGATATATGGTAGTTATATGTGTGTTTGCTTCACTAATCAGGTTAATGAACCTTGTGAACAGCTGAGGAAACAAAAACAGAACACCAGGGAGAGGCTGTAAATGATGTACAGTTTCAGTACTATGGATCAATAGATCATGAGCTGAGATGGTACACGAGAATAGTTGAATATATAGCATCATCAGCAGTGAGAAGAAATACAAGTGTGGGGCTAACACTAAAGAATCCCACGTGGGAGATTGGTTATAATTGGTTGAGAGGGGATTAGAAGAGATTTTGTATACGAAACTTTGGTTGTCTTATAGGAAGCCATTTGGCAGACCCCTTCAACGTGACAACTGGGTCCATCCTACATAGAAATACTCTACAATATATAGACAAATTCACCACACCCAAAATCCTATTATTTTAGCTCAATTATCTTATGTCACCAATTACAGCATGCCACATGGCATTACTTATCAGATTTTTTATCTTTCTTGCGAGTAAAAATTGGTATTGCCACTACTTGTATATCTGAGGTGATACTCCTGGCCTAAAGTAAGTATACATGCAATGTTTTGTAATGTATATGATTGGGAATCAATGCCTACAGTCACCAGGCCAACCAATTAAACAGTCATCTGTCTTGGTTTCTATCTGATATGTGCCATTGGATCTCTTAAATTTTTAATCAGATCATCATCTTGTTGTTATTATATCTCTCCCTATCATGGGGATACTGACACTATATCTACCATCAACATAAAGTTTTTTGGCACATCAATAGGCCTTTATAGAATTAAAATTAAGGCTAGCCTCTCATTTATAATCTTTGAGGGTGAAATAATTATTGGAGATTATAAAGCCATTGGCCCATCTAACATAATTATTTATTTTTTTATCATTGTGTAATCTTAATCTGAAATAATTTGAAAGGGAGAGTAGATAGTATTACCTTTGAAAGTTGGTTCTCCCTGATGCACAAGACTTCTGTCTTCTTCCTTTGAATTTGACAGGCTTGTCTTTTCTTCTTGCTGATTATTTTACCATATTGACATATATATCTGATATAAAATTTAAATAGAGCAATCAATTATTCCTACACAATAGGCCAACTAGCAAAGGACCTCACATCCGAACATTGTGAAATTGACAGTATATGGGTCCAGATTCGCAGAAAATGTTTGTTATGGACACGGCTCCAACAACTTGATACATATGATGGAACTGGAAGAAGCACAGACACTTCTTAAATTTTCTCAAAGAAATTGCTGCAGAAACCTCACCTATATGTTGTAAGAAGAAAAGAACGGTACCATTACCATGAATTAGGAAATATAAATCTAAGCATGATGTGACTTTATGTCAATAAAACTGTGCAAGTATATGGAGACGGAGACACTGTTAAGAAAGCTCATGAGCATGTTTTATATATAAATAACATTATGTCCATGTTTAGCGCATATTATCTTCTTATCCGTGACTGGCCACCTCATTCTAGTTCCAAGAATACCCTGTCTAGTATCCTTTAGTATCTGTGTTATCAAATTACCATACGCAATGGATATAGAATAAAATGATACCTTATCATGGTCCAAAATCCTCATCAGGAGGCATGGTATGATAAACATATGTTCATAACATGAGCTGACATATATAAAAGAATAAATAAATGAGTATTAAAAGCTTTGTGCTCCATCTGAAGTAGTTATCATGTTCTCTCTCGATAACCTGCACTCAATTTCTTCTCTGAATGTATGTTCTCTCCAACTTTTGTGATAATTCATGTAAAAAATTCATAAATTGCGGTTTATTATATAGTTAACACAATTTACAAGATTTTGTCGTATAAACTAATGATACTAGCCTGTCATAAAAAAAATTCATCATTCAGAGCACTGAGCTGTTGCACTTGTAAAATAGAAAAGGAAGCGTTACAAACTGCGGAAGAATTGCCACAAGTATTACCTGATATATAAAAACATAGGAGTCAAAATTTAATTTCCAGTTAATCTCAGACACCCCCTGACCCAGATGACTATATATGAAATAATGAATTTCTCCTTCTCAATCTCCAACCAATACACTTGCATGCCAAAGATATGTACAGATGTACCTTATGAAGTCGTGCGACTGAGCGTCTAAGATAACTATAGCTTAGGAATCCTATGTTTTTTGACAGGATCGTTTCCTAAACTTACTGTTATTAGCATCCATATGAAATAAGGAACACCCAAGCACATAAAACAAAACAATCACTTTACCATTCCCTTGCCACGTTTTTCAATTTTCTTAATAATGTGAAGTATCTTAGCCTTCTACAAGGTAACTGCAACCTAGTACATGTTCTATGCCAATTATTGGATCTCCAGTGTCAGATTTATATTAACCATCTTTTTCCAGGAGTCATATATTATTAATACGCAAAGAGATCAAACATAGGTATGTGATCACAAGTTACACCTTAGACATATATATAAGAAAGATTAATTAGTCACTTTAAACACCGATGCATAGATTTTATTGACCAAAGATCAATATATTTAAGATTAGGAGAGTACACAGCCTGATTTTAGAGTACTTAAGCCGAGGATTTTCTTCAGACTTGAGTTGTAATTCATAAATTTAAACAAACCGCAATCGCAAGTCACAGTCTCAGACTCATGGCCCAGACCTCTTATCAACTTGTGCTTCTTGAATAGTTCTAGCCTTCTAGGTATCTATCTATCAGGTATGAGTCTCTTGTTTTTACTACTGTTTTCTTCTGCATATTTCAGCCAATGAGCATAGATAGCAAAATAGCATATCTTGTATATCATCCTTAGATTTTACCTCAAAATACAGTGTCGTTTGTGATGGACAGAAGTTCACCTACAAGATGTCTTTTAGTTTAATTAAAAGTTAGAAACAAAATTATATCTTCTGCTGACCTTTACAGCTGTAGGGGATCCACAACATATAGGAAAAATATTAAATGCCATACTGTAGTTTACAGCTAAGGGGATGATATCAAAATATTACTTTTATGTTTCTGTAATTTCTTCATTCATCTAGTAGATGAGAGAACAATTTAAGTGAGATGAATTTGTTTAATTATCATGCAGGACTAGTGAAAATAAACACATACTAAGCTCCATAGCATGGTAAATATAAACGTATGCCAAACCAGGTAAGTTGCCCAAATTCAGTACTAACATCAGTAAGATTTCGTCACTGACCAGAAATTCGAGGTAGGCTGTGCCCAAATCCCAACATTGATCCGGAACTGAGTCTGTGCAAACATGTGTTGTGTGGATCAGAAGAACTAACTCAATCGAAAGCCGGAGAGAGTTGAATTGTTTAAGCTGGTCAACCGATCGTGATCAACATCCAGTAAACTAGAAGTAAAAACAGTAAATCATTTTAAACTTAAAAAATAACAAAGAAGCGCAAATATTGTTTCTCTACTGCATTCCATCTCCTGATCTCTGAGTGATCTCTACTAGAACCAAGTTTACTTGGGAAAGAAGTAGTTAGGCTATGTCATCACATATAATTCTTCGCAACTTAAATTAATAATCGATATATCATGCATTGAAACATTGGTAAATTGGTTACTCGCTTATCCCGTGGTTTTGTGAGTTAAATTTGTTAAACTTCTAACGAATTATAAATGTACGTGCACAAATTTATTCCTTAGCTACGAGTACAAGCAGGAAAAAACAGCATCATGACAAGATTGACAAGTATACACCTGCAACTTCTAGTACTAATACCTTTAAGCTGGATAAAGAAGCTGACAGAAAGACAGAGTATGCACATGAACAAAAGTTACTTAAAGGCTAAAAAGCACTTGTATAAAGTCATTTTTACGTACCTTGAATCGGTGCATCCTATTAGTGTACAAGTATGATCATGATTGAACACAGAGGGCGAAACGCGGGGTTGTGCAGGGACAGACCCTTTCATTTTAAACTGAGTTATGCTAATTGTTCCGAATTAGATAAAAATAATCGAGTCATGGATAGTCCATTGGCACATGATCATGAATTTGATTCTTACTAGTCCTAATTCATTCTCATCCCACATTGATCAGGGATGTGGCATGTAACAAATAACTTGCCGAAAGTATCCACCGATCCGGTTTGGGAAAAGTCCAATTCGGTAAATCCCAGTCGGTTCCCGAGTCTAGGGTTTTTCTTGTCCTGTATTTTTGTGGGGTGTTGCTAAATGCAAATCACTTTTGCTTTGTACACACTAGTATATTACTTTTATATCCTCCGATGCATTAAGTGAATGACCCCTCATTAATGTGTCACAGACTCTATGCGCACTATTCTCACAGACTCTATGCGCACAGCAGACTCTAGGCTCAAGATACACATTGGTATACCAGTCTCCCACTAAACCACTCATGGCCATCATGTTAATTATTATAATATTATTTATTTTATAAAATAAGTATATGTATATCTAAATCATATATATAAGGTCAAATATATTATTGATTTATTTGTGACTATTAAATTATAAATTTAATATAATATTATTTTGTCGCACAAAAACTGAATAATATTTATTATTTTTTTATAAAACAATGTAAAAGGTGTTTTATTTTCATTTATATTTATTATTATAGTTTTATTTTATAAAATATATGATTTTTTTTAAAAACAAAGTATTCAACGGATGTTTTTTTTAATAGATGAGTAAAAGTATAATTTTCTCTAAGATAAGAATTAATTAATTAATACTAATAACTTATTTTAAATTAAAAGTATTAAATTACATAAGTTAAAAATAAACGATAAAAATACTTTATATTAAACATACAATATAAAATTTAATAAATAACAAATGCATATTATAATATTACATATGTTTGAAATAATTACATATTATAATTTATCAATACGTCATATTTTATTTTTCACATGAGTTGAATATATATAAATATAAATATGAATTATTAGATATGGAAAATCTAACTACTAATATATATTTACTATATTATAATAAGACAACACGAGTATAATTTGTAATCGACAATTTTAGTTATAATTTTTGATTTGGTAATCTCACCTTGTAGGTTATATTGTTAAACAGTTTTAAATACTAAAAACACTCACGGCAATATATTATCATATAATATTTTTATAAAAAAATTGCAAAGATGTTAAAAATAAAATTATAAATATCTAATTTTGAATATCTTTTTTTAATTAACAAGAACCTCCGTATAAATAAAAATCTTTTTTCATACATAGAAAGATATACGAAATATGAAATCTGATTTAAAAGTAATGGAAAAAAAGGTTATCACATATTAATAATAGAAAAATATTTATAAATAGATAATAAATTGTAAAAGCTAAATTTTCATAACAAAGTATAATCAATTGATTAATAAAATTCAATTAAAATTCAACTCATTAATATTAAAATATTAATAAAATAATGCTAAAATTTAAATAATAAATTATGAATTATTTCACGCGGGCTAGTTATATTAAAAATATAAATACATGTACCCAAAAATACGAGTATGAATGTTGTGTTAAGTTATATTATGTAGATAATGTAACACCCCACTTTTACAATGGGGCTAAACGATTAAATAATTCTAAATTCATTCAGAAATAATATAATAATTTAACAACCAAAATGTCAATATGGATAATAAAGTCTGAAACTCCATGATAATAAATCCAACAAAGTCTGAAATCAATACAAATATAAGCTCTAAAGTCTTATTATAGCCCCTAACAACGAAAGCAACTAAAGGTGGGTGTCACTCATCACGATCCCCGCTACCCCTGATTACCTGCGGAAAGAAAGCAAACGAGAGTGAGCCAATGCCCAGTACGAATATAAAAATAGTGTAGGTGCAAAGAGTATCAATAATCTCGAAACAATGATTACAATAAATGGGTACAAATAAGTACCTCAAGTCACAATAATCGAGATAAACAATGAACTATAAATAAGACTCAATGATGAATAAATGACACAATACGGGTCTCTTACACAAAACTGTACTTGCTCAACTCCAATCACCGAGCAAATACAGAACAATGATTTCTTCTTCGGTTATCCACAAGAAGAAATAAAGAATGTATGAAACATTCCACAAAACAATAACGATCATGATCTTCTCACGTCTCATACCCCAGAAACGTGCTCGTATGCTTAAATCACCGATACGAGTTGGTGTCTAGTTCACCTTTACTACGAACTCCATGTGAACATTGTCCGTGATTTACCCACACGGATAAGTTTAAGAGCCCAAACAATTACAAAAGTTGCCGACTCAATGAACAAAATATATACAGTGGTACAATCATAAAACAAAAAGAAACAATAGGAGTCAAGGCAACAATAATTCTGAAGGCCAAGTGAAAAGAGTGATGTGCAATAACAAAAGAGATTTTAAGAATGTCAAAATAATAAATATCATAAATATTTATTATTTAAGTAAAAGAGAGAAAAGAATAGAATCCGTACCTGATATGAATACTAAACTATCTCTGAAGTATCCACAACCAGATTTGCCTACTCCTTATTAAAATCTAAAAAAAATCAGATTTATTAACATTAACCAGTGAAGAGAACTCAACCTATTTTATACTAATAATATAATAATAACACTAACAAGACTATATGTATCAATTCGGCACATACCGGATATCATTATCACAACCTTAAAATATATACGCTACTGAAAGTTAAATAGCTAGCTCAACGTACGTGCGACTGTCACGCTGCTACACAACACAGTGGTTTGCTCTTAATAGTAATCAAAGACATATATTCAAGATAAATAACTAATAACTTGATAATCGAGGAAATCATGTAAATATATGCCTTAGTAATAAAGCAGACTTATATATTAATTAAATATTATTAACTAATATGCTACACATATCAATAAAATTATTTAGCAAAAATTCACTTAACAAATTTAAAAGGCATGAGATCTGATATATAAATAACTATTATACATCTCACATTTAATTCAATGATAATAATAATAACAAACTAATTACTATTATTTCCAAAATTATAAAAATACACTGAGATTTTATATAAAATAAGTAACACGTATATATAATAATCACACACTTATAAAATCAGACCAAAGCAAAATTCATTACTTTAAATAGCATTTTAAATAAATTAAATAAGCAATAAATCAAGTAGTTAGACCGAACGTTTTAGTAGCTTTTGAAGAAAATAGGCTACTGACTTGCTAAAATACATGGTATAATTAACTGGTAAAACTTATAGTCTATAATATGCGAATATAATCACCACATTGTACTAATATATTTCAGAAATAAAATAAATATAAACTATTCAAGTTCTTTGCGAAACTAGGAAAAATAAATTTAACTATAATGGCAATGATAATTTAATGAATTTAAAATAATACAGTGCCACAATAATGTACATAAAGTAAAGCAGTCATTAAAATTAATTTAATTCGATAACAGAAGGTATATAATATGTTGCTACAAAATAAATTTGTAATTACACTAACTTTTAAAATATGCACGTATATATACAAGATTAAAAATACAAGCGAGCACATAAGTTATTATCCACACATGTACATACTGTGGTCAATTCTGGAAAAATATAGATTCTCATGAGTCGTAAAATAGATCATAAGTTTAACAAATATCATGCTTGCATATCACAGAATCATTATATTAAATAAAATAAAATCATGTTATATCAAATTAAGTCTACACGATAGTTTGCTTACCTCAGCCAAGACTCAAGAGTCTAAAAAAAAAGTGTGGCCGCACGAATTACTATAAACCTGAGATTTAAAAATAATAAATAACTAAAATTAGTATAACATATAATATTTACACCACAAATATAAATTGATAAACAACATAAACCAAACCTCCCGAAGGATATATACTCTATTTAAGACGTCTTAATATGATGGCCTGAATTTCTTCAAAACAGAGCACTTAGTACTTCTTGAGCGCCTTATATGCAAAACCCACGTGACAACTACACCCTAAATAACCCAAACCTTGTTTTTCTTTACCGCTCTAAACTCATGACTCTCCCTCTGCTGTTTTTCTTTCTTCTGCGTATCAGTACACTATATATTTTTTATCGCTGGCTAATGGGTCACACACCAGCTCTCTCACTTAATATTATTTATAAAGCTGTGACGATAGGTATAGTTAGAAGAGATAACTCTATTTCAAAAATGTCATCACTTATCCTCTATTTAGTTACAAGTAGTGGTTACACCTCACCTATAATATAGGGTCAAGTGTGTTTATCCGATTAAGAAAGTAATATATCTTCCAAATATTAAACAATTAAAATGATTAAAATAAAATTAATGAATTTAATAAAATAATCAGTGGGGCTATTATAGATAATGTATGATTCAGGATAAATTAAGGTACAATGCACGTTACAGTTTTAGGTTATTAAAGGATTAAACATGAAAACTAGACTATGCATTAATTTAGGCACCTGTTTACACATACGCGCACAAAAAATTAAGAAGGATAGCAATGTAATCTTCCCGATTTGCATTAAGCAATTTTGAATTGCATTTAGCAATCATGATTTTTGTGTGAAATCCCGTATGTCCGGTATTAGGCAGCGTTTGGCAATTGGCATTATTGTTTTTTTGATTACACTGTAATTATACTCATACTATCACATATTTTAATTCAGAAAAATAAAAATTTAAAAAAATAATTTTAAGTAGGTGGTCAAAGCACATAGAATTGTGTGCAAAAAATCGTGATGCCTTATAATAAGAACCAGAGAGACCAGAGGGAGTAGTATCTATTGATATAGGTGAGTACACTATAATTATAGTCATAGTATGTGTTGATATAGATGAGATTCCAACTCAAGATTTTGGGGACGACAGATGTATAACTTTATCACTTAAACTACTCTCAACCCGTACATAATGTTTATAATTTTAAAAGCAGTTTTGTCGAATATGAGTTTTTTTTTTGTTGAGGACGAAAACTTGCTTTGTAAATCTAAAAACAGTTTTGTCGATCATCAGTTTTTCGACCAAAACAGTTTTTGGACCAAAACAGTTTTTATCAAAAACAGGTGCTCTTATATTCTGGGAAAAAAAAAGTCATGAATATCATTATTTGGAGTTGAGATTTTTTAAATGTCATTTTCTAAAAATATGTCTAGAATATTATATTAAATAGTGGTCTCTATGGAACTTTCCTCTAATAGAGTTAGTGTTTTTAAGAATAAAACCCTGCACCATGTAACATTTAAGGCATATTTTATATGATGTTTGTTGTTTGGGCTTTCAACATAAGATAAAGTAACATTAAATTATCTAGTGTTAGTATTTCTATAATTTGTAGGTGTGTTTGTTATGAGATAGGGTTTAAAACGAATGGTAAGCGCTACATGAAGCTTTGTGTCTTTTCTTTATAAAAGAAAAGGCATAAACGCTAAATAATGTAATATTATAAGGAGATATTTAGAGCAATTTTTCAGACGTGGTATTTGAGACATTATTATTTGAAATTGTGGTAAAAAGACATCCTGAAAAAAGCTGATTTTCAGTTTTTACGGAAAAGTTGTCATAAATTTCACTACCAAATCTCACTAATATTATTATTTTATATTATAATTTAAAATATACAAATACCAAAAATATTATCAAATTATTATCTGATTTCTAAAACATTAGTTTTTTCAGTGACGTTTTTCTAACAACACAGCAATTTTAACAAGATTTTCAAATATAACCTTAGTATTTCCTCTGTTTCCCTCATTTCTTTACTTTACTTTTTGGAACGCTTTTTAAGACTCATTTAGAGTATAGTTCCATAATATATCTTTAATGCCTCCTTATAATAAAAATTTGATGTTTAAAGTTATATTAAAAAAAAGAAATTTTTAAAAAAAAATTATGAAACTATATTTTATAAAGTCTCAAAATACGTGTAAACAGTGAACGTAACAACTTAGGCACCGGGGGAATATTTGTCTACACTCCATTTGACTTGTACAACCATTTTTTAGAAAAATAAAGTTATTTTAAGTAAACAGCTCCTCTTAGTATCAAAACTCAAAAGCCATACCGCGGGATTTTGAGATATGAGTTTAAATAAATTTTTTCCTAATAACAAAATTCATAACTGATTCAAGATCATCATGAACCATAGACTATTCTTAAACTCTAGGTTAAAAATGAATAAAAATATTATAACTAAAAGTGAAACCTATTACTTTTTTCATTTTAATAGATCATTTCATTTTTCTAAAAGTTTGGTAAATTTTGTGATGTTAGACAATATTTGATAGAAATTCATAAAAGTTTGTACTTCATTTGTTATTAAATTAAAATAATATATTTTATTCATAACAACTTTTTCCCTTTCCCTGAATATTTATGACAACCTAATAACAACATATTATATTTCAAAATATAATCAATTATTATATCTAATATTTATCGAAACACTTTAAAACGCTTTCTTAGTTAATCAAATTTTAGATTTTATATCATTTTATCTGATTATTTCAAGCAGTACGGTTCTCGGAAATAAAGGACACCCAATTTAATAATTATATATATATATATATATATATTAAAATTTAAAAAAGAAAATTTAATTATATTATATTGAATATATTATTGATGATATTGTTACAAATTATACTAAACAATTATCTTCCTATGTGATTTTTTAGCATGGTTTTTTGCTTTCAATATAATATTATAGTTCATTTATTTAAATATTCTACTTAAATTTAAATTAAATAATAAATATACAACTGTAAAATTTTACCCATAATCTTAATATTTTTGTACCCAGCCTATTAGGCGATACGTAAAAGTTATAACTAATAGTCAAGAGAATCAGACATCTTAAGCATGACAAAATAATCCGATCCGACGGATACCCGATCCAAAACTCGAATTTTTGAATATATCAAATTCGATTTTTTGGATTTGGATTTGGGTATGGATTTGATTTTTGTACCCGAATTTTTTTGGATTTGAGACCTTTACCGATCCGAACCCGAAATGGAAAAAAATCCGAAAAAACACACACACATATATAACATATGTTATTTAATTTTTTTAATGAATGTGATATAACAATCTCAATATCAATAAATTATGTTAAAAGAAGAAGGGTACTATTCATGACAAATACTTCATCAGTAATATATTATATAAAATATGTTATTAAATGAATTAATTAAAATTTTTTTTGATCCACTGTCTTCTATCTCATAGTTCAAGTATAAGCATATTTTATATAAATTTATTATAATTGATAAATTGAATGATTGGTAAATATGAAAATTAATATGGTTTAAGTTTATATTGTTCTAAATTAAACAAATAGAATCCCATCCAATAACCCTAATTTAAAAAATATATATTTAATTATCATAATTTAGACAAGTTTATAATTTTTTTATTTTTTAAAAATATCTAGTTGAAACCCGAATCCAATCCAAAACCCGACGGATTGAATTTGTATTTAACATTTTAATATCCGAACCTAAACTCAATCCGACCCAAAATATAACGGATTGGATATAAATTTCATTAAACCCGACCCGATTGCCATCCCTAGGAAGGTTCAATGCCATAATTTACACACGGATAAGAGTTATAATAGCAAATGTTTTTTTTTTTTTTTTGAAGAAGCAAATGTTTTTCTTAAAAAGAGTTTTGTAAAAGGCAAGTATGACAGATCAAATGCCCTGGCATAAAATAATAACAAAATCAAATAAAAAAAAACAAAACTCAGAATTATATTCTACTCTTGGCATTGGCGAATTAAAAATAAATAATAATAGAACCTTCGGCACCGAGTCAACTCATTCACTGCTCCGCCTTCTCTGACTGAGTCATAACCACCCCTCTCTCCGAGTCACCACGATGCCTACTTCAATACACTACATCTACTCTTACTAATTTTCTAGGGCTTTACAAAATTCACAATCAAACAACTATACACACAACAAGATGATGATATCTCGAGGTTTGTTCGGGTGGTCCCCACCGCACGTACAGCCGTTGACGCCGGTTTCGGAAGTGTCGGAGCCGCCGGAATCTCCGTCGCCGTACTTAGAGACCGGCACCGATGCGGTGGCGGCGGAAGTGGAAGAGACGGATGACGAGGAGGAGATCGAGCAGCCGCCGGAGGCGGTGGCGTTCTCGAGATTGTTCGCGTGTGCGGATAAGCTTGATTGGATGCTTATGGTTGTTGGATCGGTTGCTGCGGCAGCTCACGGCACGGCGTTGGTTGTGTATTTGCATTATTTTGCGAAGATTGTTCATTTGTTGGCGCACGAAGGCGATACACCGGACGAGTTGTTTGATAGGTTCACCGATGTATTTCCTAAACCCTAGCTCTGTGACTGTTGTTATAAATTTGTCGTATAGTTGTTTTGGATACTGTTTAATTGCGTAATTGTTGAATTTTGAGTCTGAGACTAGAAATAGCTTTGGAATTGTTTTCCTAGCTGTTATAAATTTGTAATATAGCTGTCGGGGATACTGTTTATTGCGTAATTGTCGGTTTTTAACTAGAAATGTAGTGGCTGGAGTGTTTCCGAGGATTAGTAGGGATTTGTTAAGGATTTTGCCGAAGTCTAAAGTATAGCTAGATAAAAGCTGCTCAGGGCACTAGGTAAAATGTAAAATAGGTAGAGAACTATGCTACTAACAATTTCGGGTATAATATTGGACATTTCAGTAGTGAATTAGGTTGAGGATAAGTTTGTTGATTCGATTTTAATA
The DNA here is from genome assembly GCF_001625215.2 of Daucus carota subsp. sativus. NCBI lineage: Eukaryota > Viridiplantae > Streptophyta > Magnoliopsida > Apiales > Apiaceae > Daucus > Daucus carota. The sequence continues at coordinate 22,262,478 of NC_030388.2, forward strand.
CTAGTAACACGTCTTAGCTGTAGGGATAAAGAGGAATGCTGAATTAGTTGAGAGTATGATTACCAAAAAATGATAGTTTGATGTCCGAGTTATTAAACCGTCAATTATCTGTAGACTATAGGTTCCCTTTTTCTGGTGAGTAGTGAGCAGAGGTGAGAAATAAAACTACACTTAGTATGAGAATTAAATAAAAAGATCACAGCAGGTGCAATCGATTATGAGATTGAAGCAGCTGCAGTTGATTATGAGATTGAAGTCTCTACTTTAAGAAGGCTTTTACTTGTATTGAAATTTGAAAGGCATCAGCTGCATGTCCCTTAGGAAAAAAGGATGTATTTATGTCTTTTGTTTGCATTGTAGCCGGTATCAATGTAGACGTCCGTCTTTAGTTTGATTTGTTACATATGCATAATAGCTTTGCAAGTTGCATACATCCTACAGCCAGTAATTATTTTAATAATCACATATACTATATGGACTTCACTGGGGAAAGTTGACCTAATCTTACACAAGCACTTTATTTAATCCTGGCACACCCTCTATGTGTTGGTATAAATTAAAGTGAGTGTTACAAAACCTTGACTAGCCTCCCTGAATGAACTGATTTTGGAGTATCTAATTTATACATGATATAATTTGATGATATATGTTTTTCGTGATTCACCAGTTTCCCCTCTCTCTCTATATTTTTTCTTTTAGTTAATATCAAGTACCAACTTATTCAATATCTTAAGGTGCTAGGACAAGGCCTTTATTTGAATATATCATTATCAACACTACCACTTCCTCAAAGAGTGGACAAATAAACAACGGAAAACACCTAACAACAAACAGACAAATAAATTTAGATTCCGGTTTGAGAGGGTTTGGACATGAGAACTCTTTCGAACCAGAAGTCTGGAAGCAATGAACTTTCTCTAGACCTTTTGGTGTGAGCAGGAGGATTAATTTGGATCGTATTATATTTCATTAATCAGGAATGCTCATTTATTCACGTAGGCAGCCTCTAATTTATAATATGAGTGGCAGCACAAGTGACTTGCCAACTAACATTCCTCTATTACTTGTGCAGCTTTCTTTGACTATTGTTTATATTGCTGGTGGTGTTTTCGTTGCTGGTTGGATTGGTAAACTAAATACTATATAATGCATTATTTGGTTTCATAATTGTGCAATTGATGTTTAGCTGCTATTGCTGATAACTGATTTGTGGAACTGTGTTGTAGAGGTATCATGTTGGATACTTACCGGAGAACGTCAGACTGCTGTGATAAGATCAAAATATGTTCATGTGTTGCTTAATCAAGACATGACTTTTTTCGATACCTATGGGAATAATGGAGACATTGTGAGCCAAGTACTAAATGATGTATTGCTCATTCAGTCTGCTCTTAGTGAAAAAGTAAGTACAAGTTAAAATTGTGGATTCATAGTAAGTACGTACTATTACCTACATTATTGGTTGGCCTCTCCATATATTTTCTTTTTTGAGTTTTTCTTTAATCCTGCTAATCAATCTCTGATCCGACAGGTCGGGAATTACATTCATAACATGGCTACCTTTGTCAGTGGTCTTGTAATTGGATTTATCAACTGCTGGCAGATAGCCCTTATTACTTTTGCTGCTGGCCCGTTCATTGTTGCAGCAGGAGGTGTGTCAAATATTTTCTTGCATAGACTTGCGGAGAATATTCAGGATGCATATGCTGAAGCAGCAAGTATTGCGGAACAGGTTATTGTCTATGGTTATCCATTTTCCCCCTTAAAATGTTAATATATTTCCTGAACTATATAGTAATTGTAAATACTGAATTATGCTTAAACTAATCTTACAAGGTACAGAAAAAAAAATCATTTGAAGCATTTAGTTCATAAAATATTTCCGAAGTTCATGTCATAGAGGAGAATTTTTTGTATTGACTGGGTTAGTAGTCAAATTGGGGTCTTACATGACTGCGTAGGATATACTACTGCTTATGTCAGTTTTGTTTGGGATCTTCAGAGAAGTTGGACACCCATATTAAATTGATTATCTTGTCTCCATATCTCTCATGTCGTCTATTTCTGTTTATAGGCAAATATTTAAATGGAAAATGTTCTTTATTGAGTACTAATGAACAAACAACCATAACATCACGTTGTAATATAATTATAGTATCAGATATATTGTTTTCTTAAAAAAGGAAAAAATCTAGATGAAATCTGTGTCAGTTATAGTAACATGCTTGATCGTTGGGATTCAGATCAACACCGTGTTGATATGCCATCTTCTTTTCTTTCCGATTGCGTTCATCTTCATTGCCATAACCATCCCCAACAGCAGTATCACTATGCCGCTGAAATATCCACCATGCCCTCTGTCTCTAGGGTCTTGACGGAAGCAACTGTCTAGGAGTAAGGGCTAAGTGCATATATCACCATATGCAATACTTTTTGCATGTACTATATTTGCTTTCGTGTATTTTTTATGAAAAACACTATTAAAAAACTTTGATTTCCCTACATCAGTAAGTTTGAGCAGAACTAGCATGATCTTTTTAGTGGTGGTAACATTTTCCATGAGAGCAATAATAAAATCCTTGCCAATTGTCTGCATGAAATCGAAAATCTTGATTTCAGACTGGTGGTCATTTTAGATATTTTTAGGTCTAGTTGATTTATAACTTGAAATTTGTCACTGTTTTTAATCAAACATATTATTATTGCTATTAGTATCATTACTATTCTTATTATTGTTGATTTGTTGTTGTTATTTTATTATTATTATTATTGTTTTTTTTTGCAGGCTGTCTCGTACATTAGAACTTTGTATGCATTCACAAATGAAACTTTAGCAAAGTATTCTTATGCAACTTCTCTACAAGCGACATTAAGGTATGGAATATTGATAAGTCTTGTGCAAGGGCTTGGACTAGGATTCACTTACGGGCTTGCTATTTGTTCTTGTGCCTTGCAACTTTGGGTCGGAAGGTTTTTGATTACACATAAGAAAGCTCATGGTGGCGAAATAGTAGCAGCATTATTTGCAGTGATTTTAAGTGGCCTGTAAGCACTGCCTTTTTGTTTGTTACTCTACTTTACTGAGACTATATGTGTTTTTTCATTTTATTATTCTTTGACTAATTGTGTATTTCTACAGTGGGCTGAATCAAGCTGCTACAAACTTCTATTCATTTGAGCAAGGTAGAATAGCAGCTTACAGACTTTTTGAGATGATTAGCCGCTCATCATCCACAGTCAACCATGATGGGAATACAATTGCTTCTGTACAAGGAAACATTGAGTTTCGAAATGTATATTTCAGCTATTTGTCTCGCCCTGAAATTCCCATATTGAGTGGGTTTTACCTCACAGTTCCTGCTAAAAAAACTGTCGCACTTGTTGGAAGAAATGGATCTGGAAAAAGCAGTATCATACCACTCATGGAACGGTTCTATGATCCTACATTAGGTATTGACTTCCTTAGCAATAGAATATAGTGTGTCTCATGTTTTATTTCTGATGGTATTGTTTCTTGATTACTCTTGTAGATTGCAATGATCTTTTCATTTTGTGGTACAGGAGAAGTCCTTTTGGATGGAGAAAATATCAAGAATCTGAAACTGGAATGGCTGAGAAGCCAGGTTGGTTTAGTGACTCAGGAGCCTGCTTTGCTTAGTTTGAGTATCAGAGACAATATTGCGTACGGAAGAGATGCTACCTTGGATCAGATAGAAGAAGCAGCTAAAACAGCACATGCTCATACATTTATCAGCTCACTTCCGATGGGATATGAGACGCAGGTACCCATCTCTATCTGCCCCCCCCCCCCCCCCCCCCCCCCCCCTCTCTCTGTCTCTTTCTACTCCCTTCTCTCTGCTATATCTTCACACCTTGCGAGGTTTGTTTTAGGTGGGCAGGGCTGGTTTGGCTTTGACTGAAGAACAGAAAATCAAACTTTCTGTTGCTAGGGCAGTACTTTCAAATCCATCAATTCTTCTTTTAGATGAGGTTACTGGTGGTCTTGATTTTGAAGCTGAAAAATCTGTTCAGGAGGCTTTAGATCTTCTCATGTTAGGGCGATCAACTATAATAATAGCTCGACGCCTTAGTCTGATAAAGAATGCTGATTACATTGCTGTGATGGATGAAGGTCAACTACTCGAAATGGGAACACATGATGAGTTAATAGCCCTGGATCGTTTATATGCTGAACTTTTGAAATCCGAAGAAGCAGCAAAACTGCCAAGAAGGTACTTAAACATGACCATAGTTAATTAAAATTGCCCCTTTTTCCTGGTACTTCTAAAACTTGCATTTCTCCTGGGTGCAAATCTATAATCATAATTTGTTTACGCTTTACATATTACTTTCAGGATGCCGAAGCAAAAATACAAGGAAGCTTCAGCTTTCCAAATTGAGAAAGATTCCTCAGCAAGTCGTAGCTTTCAAGAACCATCTTCACCCAAGATGGCTAAATCACCATCTCTGCAGAGAGGTTCTGCAATCCATGCAATTCGACCCCCAGATGGTACATTTAGCCCTCATGAATCACCAAGAACTCAGAGCCCTCCCCCAGAGCAAATGATTGAGAATGGCGTGGTACAGGATGCCACGGACAAGGAACCATCTATAAAGCGACAAGATAGCTTCGAATCGAAACTGCCAGACTTGCCAAAGATTGATGTTCGTTCAGCACATCAACAAGTATCCAGTGCATCTAATCCCGAGTCTCCTGTTTCACCACTTTTGACATCTGATCCGCATGAGCGTTCCCATTCACAAACCTTTAGTCGACCACCTAGTGAATCTGATGAAATGTCAATGGAACTGAATGAAGCAAAAAAGTCAGAACATGGAAAACCACCATCCTTTTGGAGGCTTGTAGAGCTTAGCTTAGCCGAATGGCTTTATGCTGTTTTAGGAAGCACTGGTGCAGCCATCTTTGGCTCCTTTAATCCTCTTCTGGCATATGTTATTGCACTTATAGTGACGGCATATTACAGAAATGACAACCATAATATACGGCATGAAGTAGACAAATGGTGCTTAATTATTGCCTGCATGGGTATTGTAACAGTGGTGGCCAATTTTCTTCAGCACTTTTACTTTGGTATAATGGGTGAGAAAATGACAGAGAGAGTTAGGAGAATGATGTTTTCAGGTATATGAATAATTCAAAGATTTTATTTTGTGTTTAAAATATGCTCGTCTTCCTGTCATCTTATCAGGAGTATATTATTTTCGTCATGTTATAAACTGCGTACTTCTACCATGCTTTGAATGTGAATTTTGGCAAACTGGTTTATACTAGTTCTTTTCCTATTACAGCAATGCTTCACAATGAAGTTGGATGGTTTGATGAAGAGGAGAATAGTGCCGATACCTTGTCCATGCGCCTGGCAAATGATGCTACATTTGTTAGAGCTGCTTTTAGCAACCGCCTTTCCATATTCATACAAGACAGTGCAGCTATTATTGTAGCTGTTATAATTGGTATGATACTTCAGTGGCGATTGGCTCTTGTTGCTCTGGGTACTCTGCCGATTCTTACTATTTCGGCTATTGCACAGGTCTCTGCTATATCTCGTTATCTCATCTTAGTATTTTTAGTAACCTCTAAATATCTTTCGAGGATGAATTGATCTTTAACGACTCCCGGCTATTTTTTCAATTGACTGATAGATCTACTTAACATGCCCAATTACTGTTTTACATCTTGGTTCTTAGAACTGTGTTACCCCAGCAAGGCAGCAACTGACAGATCCCTCTCTCGACACAATTAAGCACCACCTTGCTGAAGTGTTCTATTTCTTAGGTTTGTCTGGTCACCAGCTGTCCAGCTCTAAGAAGGAAAATATAGTCCCTTACCATACCAGTTGACTGAAACTTGCATTCTAAAATGCTTATTATGAATGCTCGTTATGGTGTATTTTCAGTAATCAATTCTTGATGAAGAATAAATAAATAGAAGGATCCAAATTGAAGACGAACAATAATTGTGGATCAAATATATAATTTAAAATACAATACATTTATAAATTCAGACAACTAAAATAATTCCCAAAATTCAAACAGTCCTAACTGTACAACCTCTCAGTTCAACTTGTGGGGTCAAATGCAATTTGTTATGTAAGTATGATATTTAGAGTTAATTGAATAAATTTAGATGAATAATTAATATTACCCCAGAAGAATTTTTATAAGTTAAACAACTTTTACCTGACTACAATGGTCCCTTTAAGGGTTTTAGCCAAACTTGGCAATTCGTTCGGTCCGTGTACTTTCGTGTTTCGTGTACTAATAAATACCATTTAGGGTTCGTGTACTTCTCCTGTTGTGTATTTTCGTGTTTTGTGCTTTTCGTTTCTTGTTATCGGGTGATACAATATAAAATAAATATATAATAAAATAATTATATATGTGAAAATAGTAATAATTATATATGTGAAATTAATTTAAAGGTATATTTTTACAAATATACAGTTAATATACATATTGACATAATATTCATATATAATATTATATAAACATGTATATTTATACAAATAGATGTGTATATTTATTATAAATACTATTTTTTAAGTATAAATTTGTATATGTTGTGTATTTCTGTGTCGTATTGTGTACCCAAAGGGCGAACCCAAACACGACATTTATCACAATCGTGTTACTTTGGTGTTGGGTACTCAAAATGAAAACACAAACACCAATTTTCGTGTCTGTGTATAAAATTGATGGGTCCCGTTTTAGCCTACAATGATTAAAAAATGACTGAAACATATTAAAGGACATACCAAACAACAATTTAAGAGCTTGAACTGTATTTACTTGAAGCTTCAAGTACACAGGGAAGGTGGTAGTATATGCTGCCTAGATCAAGAGTAATAAAAAGCTTATAAAAATCTGCTCTCTTTGTTTGTATAGAGTTTTAGAAAGTTGAGTAAAATCTGCCGGGCAGTAATTTTTAGTTCTGTAATTCACTTTTAAGTGTTAAGACTTTCCACCATACCTCTAGATATTCCATGATATTTTATGTAATCTTTTCTTGCACATCACAACTTTCCTCTGTTGTGTTAGCATCTTCTATATTTTCAAAATCTTAGAGTCTCTTTACATATTAGAGTTGGTCTTTCTATGCACTGCAAAATTATAAAAGATATCACCAAGTACCCAGAATAATATAAAATATATAGTCGCACACTAAAATTAAAATTGTATGTACCTTGTTAGTGCTGCTAAGTGATTGCCTAGTTCCAGCTGTCTATATGTTGCTAATAGTTTCAAGTCCTTGGTATGACTTGCTGGTTTATCTACTGTGCTTAGGTACTGGATGTGTAGTCTGCCTAGGAAATTTATAAACATTTCATGAGTCGGTTGAATTGTGGGGATTACTGATTAGTGGCAATCTCCCTTATATTAGTCAGACTATGATCATTTTGAAGTTTGAGGGAGTGCATGAGGCATCAGCTCTTATAAGTGGTTAGAAACTTGTATCATGATTTTATATAGCTTACTGTGCAGGCTTGCGTATTTGTGGTATGAATAGCCCCTAAATCTTTATTTTCGAAGTGATTTTTTTTTTTTAGTAGTGTTCCATCTTTTGCTTCATGCAAATGTATGCGCTATTGTTGAGCTCTCGATATTATTTTCATGAGACTCGAAGTCTTTATCATCCCTTTGCTAGTCTATCATATGTTTTTCTGTTTATACTTCCTTTTGGGCTTGTGGATTTTGGGGTACAACATGCGCGATATGCACGCATTTCTTGATTTTGTCAACATATTTTATACCTGAAGGCTGAATCTCTCTTTTTCTCTTTGCCATTTCTATTGGTATCTTTAGTATACTTAATTTTCTTAATTATTGTTCATTAACCATAAATTGATGTTCTGTTACTCATGACTGAAGTCGGGATGTTTTTTTGTCCAATGATGTTAAGTTTAGATTCCAGACTTCTGTGATTAGAAGCAACTCCTGATGACACACTGACACTGGACTGTAAAAGCTTATACAATGATTAAACACAACAAAAGAAACAAGGAATTTCCTTGACCTGGCCAAACTGGCCTACATCATTGTCAAACCACAAAGAGCTTTGTGTTTTATTTGTCATGGCTATGCCTTGCGTCTTATTATTTTTTCTGCCACCCAAATTCTAGGTCAAAGTATTGCCTAATGTCATCTCTCAAGATTTTTTGTAGATTGCTAGTTTTTTCTTCATTGCTCTTTATCTATTATAGTTACAACTATTATTCTGTTCTCAACGCTGTGCAAACTGCTTATTTCGGACTGCGATGGCAAAACTGTATGAACTAGATTTGAATTTGAAAGTAAATCAAGTTTATTACATAGCATCAATGCATACAGTGTGTTGCGTAGAAAATATCTAGCAACCTAAATAGTACTACCTTTTAACCTTTAAATATTTTTGCAGAAATTGTGGCTTGCTGGATTCTCTAAAGGCATACAGGAAATGCATAGAAAGGCCTCACTGGTACTGGAAGATGCAGTCAGAAATATCTACACTGTTGTGGCATTTTGTGCTGGTGACAAGGTAATGGAACTTTACCGGATGCAGCTAAGGAAAATATTCAAACAGAGCTTCTTTCATGGGATGGCTATTGGATTTGCTTTTGGGCTTTCACAGTTTCTCCTTTTTGCCTGCAATGCTGCTCTTCTATGGTTCACAGCACTTTCTGTTAAAAGAAATTACACGGATCTTCCAACGGCTCTCAAGGAATACATGGTTTTCTCTTTTGCTACATTCGCGCTTGTAGAACCTTTTGGCTTGGCTCCATATATACTTAAAAGACGAAAGTCTTTGATATCCGTATTTGAAATAATTGATCGAGTTCCTAAGATAGACCCAGACGATAATGCATCGATGAAACCTCCAAATGTCTATGGAAGCCTCGAATTGAAGAATGTTGATTTTTCTTATCCCACTCGACCAGAAGTTCTGGTGTTGAGTAATTTCAGCCTCAAAGTAAATGGCGGGCAAACAGTTGCAGTGGTTGGAGTTTCAGGATCTGGAAAGAGTACAATACTTTCTTTAATTGAAAGATTTTATGATCCAGTTGCTGGTCAGGTTTTTTTAGATGGTCGAGATTTAAAGTTATACAACTTGAGATGGTTGAGGAATCATCTTGGTGTTGTTCAACAAGAACCGATTATCTTTTCAACAACAATTAGGGAAAATATCATATATGCGAGGCACAATGCCAGTGAAGCTGAGATGAAAGAAGCTGCCAGAATAGCCAATGCTCATCATTTCATCAGCAGTTTACCTCATGGTTATGACACTCATGTTGGAATGAGGGGTGTGGATCTAACTCCTGGACAGAAACAAAGAATTGCAATTGCTCGTGTAGTGTTGAAGAATGCTCCCATTTTGTTACTGGATGAGGCGAGCTCGTCGATTGAGTCTGAGTCAAGCCGAGTGGTCCAAGAGGCTCTTGATACGTTAGTCATGGGGAACAAAACAACTATTCTGATTGCCCATAGAGCTGCAATGATGAGACATGTTGACACCATTGTTGTACTCAATGGAGGAAAGATTATCGAGGAAGGAAGCCATGACACATTGATGGCAAAGAATGGGTTGTATGTTCGGTTGATTCAACCTCATTATGGGAAGGGAATCCGTCAGCATAGGATCATCTAGGTAGGCCTTGGGGATTGCAATATCTATCTATCTATTGGCCTTCACAATATCGACTATCTTACTGCTGAGGACGACGGACCTTCCACTTCACCAAAGTGAATGAGAATGACCCAGTATTGGTTTGTTTCATTTTAATTGGACGCTGACCTGGTGGTGGCTGACATTATCCTGGCTGATGAGACACTTATCTGGTGCAAACTAACAGCATGATTTTTCGGGAGAGGCTTGTACATCAGATGCACAGGCCTTCTAGCTAGATGTATATTCTTTCGGGGGAGCACTGTATGTAAAATTGTGCTTTTCTCCACATATATATATCATATATGTATATCAATTTGTTAATTATAGTAAATGAGTTAGCTGTAGTATTCTGAGGAGTTGTTTTTGCAGTGTGTTCGTGTCCCTTAGATTCTGCATGTACAATGTCATTTCAAATTGTTAGAAGTAGGAGTGGTGTATAGAAGAGAGAGTGCAAAAGTATGATGTGCGGTTTGTACATAAAGAGAACTTATTTTTAGGCTTCTGTTTACTTGTAGCGTGTTGATCTTGTTAACCTTTTTGTTATATTCCTAATTAAGTGCAGAACTAATTTTATGAAGTCATAAACACAAGTAAACGATAGTCAACATTATTTTGTTGTTAACCAGCAGTTACGTTGTTGTGGTGATGTTACGTTGTTGATAGAGGAGTGGGAAACAAGTCCTCAGTTTGAATAACATTCAACTTTCCAGGCTTTGATATACTAACGAAATTATGTACATACGAAAAGAATTTTCTAAATACAATTGACTATTTAGCTCTGTTGTTTGGGTGGTATTTTCAAATAAAATGGTAGAATTTCTAATTGAAGCAAATTATAAATCAGAATTTTCTTAACTCTGTCCAGCTGCTATAACACGAGCACCCTACAATCAAGGATTACCCACCACGCAACCTGATTGTCCTCTTTTAGCAACTTAATTATCTGTTAATCCATTAAGATCAGTAACTTAATCAAACATTACTCCATAACCAATCACGTGGCAACAATTCATCAGCTCTAAGTCACTACTCCCTCTGTTTTTTTTTATATGACGCTTTGACTTTTGGCACACACTTTTAAGTGCTTTGACCGAGTAGTTAAAAATATTATTTTTAAAATTTTCTTTTTCTGAATAAAAGTTTTGATTATATATTATTATTCAGAAAAAAAAAATTTAAAAAATAGTATTTTTAACTACCCGGTCAAAGCACTTAAAAGTGTGTGCCAAAAGTCAAAGCGTCATATAAAAAAAAACAGAGGGAGTATTTTATAGATGGCTTTTACCACTTCTACAGCCGTTATTTCAGGTATGTAAATTCAGAAGTATAGAGAAGTATCAATTATACAAAGAAAAACTTTACTAGTTGAAGCTCTCTATTTAGCTTGAAGCAGCAAAGAAAAAAGGTGAAAAAGAAACCCTTAGTATTATTATTACCGATCACTTAATCAGGAAATGCCGATGAACAGAATTGCCGTTGGCACACCAGGAGAAGCTAGCCATCCTGATGTACTCAAAGCCGGGCTTGCAGAGTTTTTTTCCATGATCATTTTTGTTTTTGCTGGCCAAGGCTCTGGCATGGCTTTCAGTATGTTTCATATATACTTTCCTCAGCCTTTAAGTTTGGGTCATGGTCCACAGCCATCGATAGCTGTTGAAAGGTTATGTGGCATACGGTTTTCATACCGTTATCCAACGGATTATAACAATTTTTTACATATTCAGTGCTTTTTAAGTGCTGGACAGAGACTCGTCCAATATTTTTTAAGCGGTTATCTTTTCCATCCGGTGGTTAAAAAGCGTTGAATGTATTAAAAATTTGTTATAATCATCCGGTCCGAAAATCATATGCCACCTAACCTGTCCATGCCCATTAAGTTTATAGCATTATTGATATCATTCCGAGAATTAGTAATGGTTAATTTATCTTGGCAGGTAAGATTACAAATGATGGTTCAAGTAGTCCATCTGGCCTTATAGCTGCTGCATTATCTCATGGCTTCGCTCTCATGGTCGCTGTCTCAGTCGGTGCTAATATTTCTGGAGGCCATGTAAATCCTGCAGTCACATTTGGCGCCTTCGTAGGTGGAAACATAACATTGCTGAGAGCTATTATCTATTGGATTGGTCAATTATTAGGCGCAGTTGTCGCCTGCTTGCTCCTCAGTTCTGCCACTGGTGGAATGGTAAATTTTTCACATTTGTATCAATTCTTATGAATTTTCAGAATCTCAACACTGCCTCGTGACAACAAAATTTTATCACATTGTGCTACTTAATTGAGTGCAGGAAACATCAGCATTCGCGCTTTCATCAGGCGTATCTGTCTGGAATGCAGTGATCTTCGAGATTGTGATGACCTTTGGGCTGGTGTACACAGTTTACGCGACTGCAGTGGATCCAAGGAAGGGAAACATAGGGACTATTGCACCTCTTGCTATAGGTTTCATCGTGGCGGCCAACATTTTGGTTGGCGGTGCTTTCGATGGTGCATCCATGAACCCTGCGGTCTGCTTCGGACCAGCTGTGGTTAGTTGGACATGGAACCATCATTGGGTGTATTGGATCGGACCATTCATAGGTGCTGCAATTGCTGCCATTATCTATGATAATATCTTCATGGATGAAAATGCACACGAGCAGCTTCCTGTTACTGATTTTTAGAAACGTGTCTTTTGTTAGTGATTCAACAAGATCACTTTAAAATCTGAATAAATTTTGTTAAACTTAAGGTTGGTTGAGTACTGTATCTTTTTTTGCAAATAGAGTGTATTGCTGTCTTTAGGGATGGTGGCGGTAATGATGTTCATGGAATTAAAAGACATCTATGGTAGAAAAACAAAATCAAATTTTCCGTATGCATCACCAGATGTTGGTTAAAAATGATTGGCTAAAACCATCTACGCCCACTCAGTGTCGTCCATCCCCGGCCCAAAAACCATTTTCATTCTACTTAATTGTACTGTTTTGTATTTAATTTGTATTTTAGCAGTTTGTATTAAAGTAGAACTCTATATATATGTATATGTATTATACTATTTAATATATTTACGCACACGCATACATGATAAGAGGATATGTGTGGTAGTAGTAAATAATCGCTTATGGTAGCTAGCAAAATATGATAGCAAGTAGCGGTGGCTAATCATCACTATAAATGGAAATGGATAATCGTGGAAGGGGTTGGTTATGGTGACAAAAGGTCCATCATTTCTAGACGAATGAAGATGATATATATGTTTGTGCGCGTGCATAGACACACAAACACACATAGTCCTACTTTAATGCAAACCAATTATATGGAAATTAAATATAAATCAAGGGAATGGGAAGGGTTGTGGGGATCGGGGATGAACCTCGAGATGGAACTTGGTATGACTAAGCGTGGTCGGAATAGGCATAGTGGTACTTGGGTGGGGCCTCGTGTGGCTTTTGGGCATGTTTGGGGCATGCTGAGGCATGTTAAGCCTATGTGAGGTTTTAGTGGGCCCGATGGAGATGAGATGTAGGTGGTCTCGGGTGGGTGATTACATAAAGGGGTGGGTGAGTTCATATAGGTGGAGTTTCATTTGTGAAATTTGTTATATACAAAATATTAATTTGTGATATACAAATGAATGATTTTTCTACTTAAAAAGCAATCAAAAATTAGTCTGAAATTATAGTTTCTAAGCTAATTTGGTTTCTCGCGGAGTAAGAGTTTTATATATAGGGTTCGGGTCTTAATATACGATTACGAGGACATATTATTAGTGATTTTTTTCTGCTCGATGGTTTAACTCTAATTTTTTTTGATGCGTATGTAGGGGAGCTAAAGTGTCATCCAACAAAGAATTGATTCGTTCTAGGGTTTTTTTTCGTCCGGTGCTTCTTTTTTTTTCCTGCTAGATGTATGCTACTAAGATTCGACTATTTTAGGCCAACTGACACACACAGACACACACACACAGTGCACGAATGATAGAAAACTTGAGTCTATTGAGGATTTCACCATAGTAACTATTAATGAGGAGATATAGCCTACCTTTGACCCCATACATCTATTAGTTGACTTTGCCATTTCTGAGCTATGTATTTTCGTTATCTAGTTGAGCTATTTCATTCCTCACCTGAGAGTCATAATCTTGAAGAGCTCAGTAAGTCACTGTAGTTTGTATCTTTTGCTTCTGTTTTCAATTATGGATAATCTGACTAAGGAAATCATTATTGATACTCTGAACTACCCTCTTCAGGATTCTCTTGAAATGAAGTACTTAAATCCACAAACTTAGGATTAAGCTATTGCTACTTCACATAAACTAATACAAGATGAATGTAAAGCCTGAGCACATAGAAGATAGAGAATCCTTCAATATGTGTAGCTATCAAGTGAAGGACTTCAAGGAGGGGGTCCAAAATGATAGAATTGTGTTGCTTTGTTGTATGAATGTCTTCAACCACCAAGAAATGACTAACATTAACAACGACTATTAAAGTAAGGGTATGGGGAGAATGCAGATTCTTTATATATGTATGTATATAGAAATGACTAACATTAATAGCGACAATAAAGCAAGGGCACGTGGAGAATGCAGATTCTTAACACACACACACACACAAACAGATAGATATAGCATGATATAACGTAATATGTTGTAGAGGATAACTAATTTAACTTAGGAAAAAATACTGACTCTATACATCCATACATGAATCAGGACTCTTGATGATCCAGAAACAACAAGAATCAAGTCATTAATATGTTTAAGCATTAGTGACTAAATAATTAATATGTACATGTGATTTAAGTTGAAGTACAAATGGTTTCATGTATCTAGTTGAATTTTTTCGGTCAACAATATTGAAGCAACTAGTACTACTACCGAATGATCGATTGTAGTTATAAAGAATATATGAAAAATGAATTTAGTTTTAGCCGTCATTAAACCAGTGCACTAGGCGTCAACATGTTTACGGGAATTCGACATATCTAGCAGCATAAAAAATTAATCAAGTTGCGCGTACTAATTCTAAAAAATATCAAGCTTAACATGAATTGATAGGTCATGTATTGATGAAGCTATCATGAAGAAATTAACTCAAGAAATCTATTCAAAAGATGGAAATTATCCAATTCAACTAAGTGTAAAAAAAAAAAACAGAATGTTTAAGGAAAAAATTGTTGAATATGAAACTTGAATATTCATGATTTATGTCACACATAGGTGAGGTACCTATATGCAATTCTGCACTTATATGTATTTCATCGTCACTATGTTAGATAAAAGCGTGCAACACTTACACTCATACCTTGATGGATATGAGTTTCTGCGAGTGATATAGTGTAGTGAAGCTGCAAAATATACAAAGCTGACTAGAGATAGTTACATCATGCAATAGATAATCTATCCTTGTGATGGATAAATCTATTCATACGACACCTAGCTTGTTCTTGTTATCTTCTTGCAATAGATGGCCCATTCCTGTGATGCTTAGATTATTTCTGCGATGGACATCCTATAGTTAGTTATATATATAACATAATTGTATAATAATTGTAGGTAGTAAAAGATGTGATCCAAAACCGTCCACATCTATGTCAAGCTTACAATATATATATATATATATATATATATATATATATATATATAGAGAGAGAGAGTCTATATATATATATATATATATATATCTGTGTCTGCGTGCGCGCGTGTGTGCATGTATGTGTGTGAAAAAACATTCATTGTCTTCGTCTTCCTCCCTACAATGACATTTATGAATACTGAAAGAAAGGGAGCTCAAAAACTAGTTGGTATAAGGGGTGTACAAATAATTTGCATAACCGCGTCAGCCGCTCGCAACAGAATCATATTTTTATGGATAATTGCAAAACGCAGTTTGACTGCGGATTGATTTTTGTGCAAACCGCGTGAGTTAGCTTAGGATTTGATTTTAAAAATAAAAAAAAACTGAACCACAACCGCAAACCACAATATATAATTTATGAATACAAAATAATACGACACACACACACAAAAGATAATGCACTTGATTAAACATAAGTTTGTCATGTATTAGTACATTAGCTTACTATTCTTCTATGGATATAAAGTAGTGTTGGTTATTTAATAATTATATTCACATTATTTTTCTTGTCTAAAATACATTAATTCGCATATGTCATTTGCACCTGGCTAGGGATATGTACGATAATAGAATTATATTATTGATTTTCGTTGGAAGTTTGATTTTTTTTAAGACTTGATTGATAGGTGGTTGGACCACATAGCGAACTGTATAAATTGCGACTTCGCGGTTGCAATTGGTGCGGTTAACCGCAGCCGCACTTGTTTTGTGGTTGGAAATTTCTTATAACTGCCATATGCGAATTGGTTCAGTTTTTAGTCGATAACCGCTCCGCACTGAACTTCGTATACCCTAGATACTATACTATTAAATTTGTAATCATGTTGCTTTTCACTTTGTATTATTAGTAAATTATTGAGGAAATCATTTTTAGGTAATCCACTGGATATATTTTGAAGCAATCTCGCGGTTTATCAATAAAAAATATATTTCCCGAATAATGTTCTTGTTCTCGATTTTCACACTTAAATTTGTATCAAAAAATTAAAATCAGCTAATAAAGTATTTAACCACCTTCTATTATATTCGGGACCTAGCAATTGTATCAAAACTTATTAATCGACATACAGGTCAAGTTCCATTTTAGTGTTTCGAGAAAAGCCAACTCCATATGCTTAAGAAAGTTTTTCGAATTTTTAATTTTCAAGAATTCTCAAATTTTAAGAGTTCTTAAAACAAAAAAATTTCAAAAATCTAAGATACATTTTGGTAACCCTTTTCATATGGTGAATACTAATACTTATCAAAGATGGTGCATATCAAAATAATTTCTATAAAGATTGTGCATAACAAAATAATATTACTTATAAAGATTCTTACTATAAAAATATTATAATTGCTAAACATTATAATCAATAATTATCAGGATTTTAAGATTGCAATATATACTACAAAGAATTTGAATATTGTAAAAATAATTTATAGAATATAAACATATTATTATAATCTTTGACTAATCTAAAAATTATAAGAATGCCTTTAATAATATAATATGTTAATAAAATCATTAAGAATATTTTATTAAATTTTTTTAACAAACCTTCAAAATAATTTTAATATTATAATAGATGTTTTAATATTTTAACGGTTGATATATATTCAAGAACTTAAGATGTTTCACATTCATTCATTTGAATATGTACCCCACCTAGATATCTCCGCTCATAATCATATTATATCATTTGGATTTTGGATATGTATCTCATCTTGATATCTTTATTGCATACTATTACATTAGCATTAAATTTCAACACATAGATATTATTAGCATTAAATTTCTAACACATAGATTTTATCATTCTCTCTTCTATTTACAACCCCTTTTGAATACATACATTTTTTAAACAAAGGCAATTAAGTAAGAGCATAGAATTTTTTTTCTTCTTCTAATTTGTAAGATGAACAACGGACTGCCTACACCGCCCACCACAATTGATGTTATGGAGCACCTTAAATCCTTGGAATACCAGGTAATTTGAGTTTAAAGCTTTATTATTTACTATTTTTATTTATTTATCAAAAATCAACATTTTCATGAATGAATGATTAATATGATTATATCCATCAATGTTTAATATTTTAACGGTTGATATATATTCAAGAACTTAAGATGTTTCCACATTCATTCATTTGAATATGTACCCCACCTAGATATCTCCGCTCATAATCATATTATATCATTTGGATTTTGGATATGTATCTCATCTTGATATCTCTATTGCATAATATTACATTAGCATTAAATTTCAACACATAGATATTATTAGCATTAAATTTCTAACACATAGATTTTATCATTCTCTCTTCTATTTACAACCCCTTTTGAATACATACATTTTTTAAACAAAGGCAATTAAGTAAGAGCATAGAATTTTTTTTCTTCTTCTAATTTGTAAGATGGACAACATACTGCCTACACCGCCCACCACAATTGATGTTATGGAGCACCTTAAATCCTTGGAATACCAGGTTATTTGAGTTTAAAGCTTTATTATTTACTATTTTTATTTATTTATCAAAAATCAACATTTTCATGAATGAATGATTAATATGATTATATCCATCAATGTTTAATATTTTAACGGTTGATATATATTCAAGAACTTAAGATGTTTCCACATTCATTCATTTGAATATGTACCCCACCTAGATATCTCCGCTCATAATCATATTATATCATTTGGATTTTGGATATGTATCTCATCTTGATATCTCTATTGCATAATATTACATTAGCATTAAATTTCAACACATAGATATTATTAGCATTAAATTTCTAACACATAGATTTTATCATTCTCTCTTCTATTTACAACCCCTTTTGAATACATACATTTTTTAAACAAAGGCAATTAAGTAAGAGCATAGAATTTTTTTTCTTCTTCTAATTTGTAAGATGGACAACATACTGCCTACACCGCCCACCACAATTGATGTTATGGAGCACCTTAAATCCTTGGAATACCAAGTTATTTGAGTTTAAAGCTTTATTATTTACTATTTTTATTTATTTATCAAAAATCAACATTTTCATGAATGAATGATTAATATGGTTATATCCATCAATGTTTAATAATTGAGATGTGCATTTGGCTTTAGATATTTTAATAAGACTTGTTTTGTATGTGATTACATTTCTTATTAGTAATTTGATTTGATATGCAATAAGCTTATGGAAATTGGTTGATCGTTTGGATTCAGATATATATTTTTTGTTACTTATGTAAAATTAGATCTAATCTGATTTTAGAAAATGGATATTTTTTTGGTCAAAAATTATGAAGAACAAGTATGATACACGATAAAAATCATGTAATTTATTATCATTATACTATATAATATAATTTTATCGAATTAAGTACATCTACAAATATTATTCTAATACATACAATTTTTTTAAGTAAATTATCGAGCCACGAATTCAAATATCCACTATCTATCCATTGAAGCATATGGAACTTTTTTTCCTGATTTATAAAACACTGCATTCGTGTATTGGGGTCATGAAATGCAAGAACTGAATTACAAATATTATCAAAAATCATCAAATTATAAAAATAAATTGATTATAAATATATGATTTTTAAAAATTATAATAAATTGTACTTTATTTTCAAAGGACAGATGAGATTGCTTAATTGGTCTTTATCTTATTTGGTAACTACACTAATATACACACACATATATAATTAAAAACAACAATGCACGCGCGTTGCGCGGTGAATGTTAGTTGTACATAGATATACATGTGTACACTGTACCCCATGAAAGATAATTAAAAACAAGAATGCACGCGCGTTGCGCGGTAAATGTTAGTTGTACATACATATACATTTAGTATGTATATCTAGTCAACTACTTTTAAAATTATGTTATTGTTGTTATCATATATGTTGTGGTGTTTAGAGCGCTTTCTCTAGAGTCTCTTATTATCTTATTATGTAACTTCATCGGTATAACTTTGGATTTTTCCAATTCTTATTTGATATATAAGATTAACGAGATCTTGAGAAAAAATCACATGGGAACCAATTATATGGAGTAATCATACTCTCGTTGTTTCTTTTTAACTAATGTTTGGATTTTAGGCACGTATATAAGTTGTAAAAAATATTAATTATATTTGATACTCCCTCCGTCTTCTTTTACATATCCATTTTGACTTTTGACTAGTCAATTTGATTATATATTGACTGAAATTTACATACATCATATAATTTGAAAAATCATAAAAAATATATCATTAAAAAGTATATTTTGTCTATTTCACTATGCAACTTTCAGATTTTAAAAATATTAAATAGATTAGGAAGTTTGGTCAAAGATTGATCAATTTGCCTATAAAATAATTTCTTTCATTTTTTGTTCAAATTTTGGATTTATAGTTAAACTCTACTCTTGTATAGATTATTTTATTTGACTCAATTATTTAGTTGATTATAAGTTCATGTTAAAAAGTCACAAAAAGATCTAAGTTAATTATTCATAATTATTTAGTTAAGTTATTTTAATACTTTAGGTAGTATAATGTAATATTTTTTTCGAAAGAAGGTAGTATAATATAATGTTAAAGCCGTCATTTATACTTGTGTATAAAGCATATAATAAATTGTGTTTCTACATATTTTTATAGGGTTTGATTGACAATATGCTGCGCTATTATTATGAAATGAAGACAGAAGATGACATGAACTTTTTTGAAAACATGATTCAAGTCTTTCTGCAGGATATGTCCCACACTATTGATAAGATGAGTGAGATCTTGTAAGTGCTAGTGTATAGAACTATAATACACTTATTTTATAATAATGTTGTTATTAGTTATTTTTTACGATGACTTTTCTCATTACTATTATTATCATCATCATATATTGATATCATGTTTTAGGAACGAAGATATCGTGGACTTTGATGGATTGAAACCATTTGTCATGAAAGTAAAAGGATCCGTTGCTTGGTAATGTACTTTTTCTATATTATTTTCTTCATTTTTCTCATGATATATATTGTATTCTTCGTAATAACATCTTAGATCCACAACTAGATACATACCGGACCCAATACCTCGCCATAAATTGGTGAATTGAATATATAACATCTCAAGTCCACAACTAGATGCATACGAGACTCAATAACCCACCACAAATTGGCTAAAAATGATAGCAAATTGGTATACATTAGTTATTTGCTTGTGCTTATAAAGATCCAATCTAACTGATGTGTGATGTGGGATGTTACAAACACCCTCTCTTATATGCTCGACGTCCTCGTCGAGCCGATCGAGCCGATCGACAATCAAACTTACGAAACCCAGTAAACTAGTAAACTATCCATTGGTTGTATAAGCCTCTCATGTATAAATTATATTGTGTTAGTCTGAGTTGAATGAAAATATAGTTACATTCATGAATTAGGTATGATTGATATTAGCAGTTGGTTTCCAAAATAAATTTGTATTTAAAAATTTAAGAAAAAAATATATATTATAGAAATAAATCCAACCATTAACTAGAATAAATAATGATAGATATATCATATAAATGACGGGCCCACGTGTCTACACTTGTTAGAATATAATTAAACTCATCCCCACTTATTGCTGGCCAAAAAAAAAAAAAAAAAACTCATCCCCACTTACAACCATGTCATTAAACTCAAAGGACTTAATTTATATTATAGGATTAGCAAAAGTTTGTATTTTAGTCATTTAACAACTTGCACACTTGTTAATTTTCGTTGAATTTAGACAAAAGTTTGTTAATTTTAAAATTAAAACTTGACTAGTATCACCTAATTTTAATCCCTTTATTTACTTATTTCAACTCATTAGGAAAAATATAATGAACCCCTGCACACACGGCTACACACATATAATCATCTTAAATTGTCAATCATTATTATAAATCATCCTAATTTTTTTGAAAGCATTTAAATATACTATATATGATAAAATAAAATTGATATTATAATTTTAAAGATTTATCACTTGTTCCACCTCTTTACACCACACTCTCCGTCTTTCGGCTGAAAAATTCACATAATTATATATGTAATATTAAGGATGAGGTGAACAAATGAAGTAGATGTACATCGAAAATAAATTGTTCAAGATTTGTGATGGATATGAATTAATTAATGTATGGCGTTTGATATGTTTATGCTGACATGTCATCATAATGGAGAAAAGTACTGTGGGGATGGTCCACGTATGTGCATATGTGAATATAAATGAAAGAAATTGATGTGTTTGTATTATTTAGACATGTCATTGTTATAAAATATTGAGAGTCATGAATAAAAATTTGGATTGTCTTTAAATAATTGCGGGAGATTTTAAGAAATGGAAAATGATGAAAATGAGTTTCCAATAATTAGTTATGCTTATTTGTAACGGACCGTCCACGAACGCGGTTATTCTAGGTTAGTTGACTTAGGATCAAGTTAGAATTATATGCATGCCACATAATTTTCATCCATGATGTTAGATTCTCTTAACGAAATTGAATAAATGCAAGTTATTATTTTTTTGATGAGTCAGCTTCAATTTTTTGAGTTTGATGATACATCTACAAATGAGTCAAGATCATAATTATTTGTTCTTCATTTAACTCGTCTAATTTGTTATGTCATATATCTCTAGTCATAGTTACATATTCCCGATCTCTCGAATGAGTAATTATACTTCATTGATGATTGTTGAAATCTAAAAATTATCACCTTGTAAAATATATATAGATAAAAAGTTAAAATCATATTATTAAAAATATATTTTCTTACAATTGCATGTAGCCTCAATATGATTTAAAAACTTATGACATGCAATTTTATTGTGATTATAAAACTTAAGACATACGTACACTTACATATGAATGTTACAGCTTAGGCGCTTCTAAAATGATACCAGCTTCTGTTACTCTTCTTCATGAACTCGAGATGGCATCCAAATCAGGGTAAGTTTTTTCTTCTTAAAGTGATGATATGATCAATAAGTTTTATGACCAATAAATATATTGCATATACTGCTCTAATTATATAATTACGAATAATATATTTATAATAATATGTACACACACGTAATAGAAAATGAAATTGTATGTAAATAGATGTACAAACACGTAATAGAAAATGATAGTAGTGATTCATAATTTACGATTCATTTTACTTTATAAATTTTATCTTCTTTTTTTTTCAGGTGTATGGTAGCTTTAACCAAATTAAAGTGTGCATTTGATGTGCTACACAAACATTTGAACTTTGTTCTAGTGGTATGTTTAATTTCGAATAGTTTTTTTTAGTTGTTTAATAAAACATGTTTTTAATTAGATGAAATAAATCATACTAATCTTATATTTCGTACTATACCTCAGTTGTTTTTCTTACATTTTTCATGACCTAATTATTTATATAATTTTTTAAATATTTAAAATCTAAAGGGTGTTTAAGTTGGAGTAGATTTTTAAATAATTTAAATATTTATTCATATTATAATAGTTACTCCTTTATTATGAATAAAATGAGTTGTTGGAGTTATTATTTTTTCAGAGAAGATAAAGATACAAGCTTAATTTAATTAACGAGTAAAATATAAATTTTAAGTACCGACTAATTATCAATTTTTCTTAATAATATAATATGTTTGAGAGTTATATGTCAGACTCTTATATAATATATTACTTCACTTTCAAGAAAGTTATTGTTTGTTATATAATAATTTTTAAATAGTTTTCTATTGTAATTATCAACTTTCTTTACAATAATTTTTATTTATCCATATATTTCCTCACATACCTAAAATTTTATATTCTTTTAATCCCTTTTACATGTTCTTTTTAGAAAATATATATGTACTCACATACTTGTTTTTTATCTTTTCAAAAAAAAATTGAAATAACTTTTCCCATAAAATAGTCATATATATTATTTTCATCGTTTTATATGTGTGTTTATATAAATAACTTATTTTTACCAATTATCATTACAAATTCTATCATAAAACGAACAAGTTTACCATAATTTAGCATATTTATATTATGTATTTGCTTTTCGTAAAACAGAATCAATACATGCTTATATGTTTTAATCTCTGAGTCTTGTCAAAGCAACATTTTTTATCTAATTGATTAATATTATATAATGTGATTTATATGCAGTTGGAGAAGGAGGTGCTTGCCAAGTAAGACAAAAATCACAGAAAGGAACGTGGCAAGTAATAAATATTCTAGAATCATATATTTCTATAAACTCTCAAACTAATCTTCAGTTTCGCATTGGCTTTAATTTTTATGTTATGATGTGGTGATTTTATCATGTTGATTTTAATTTTAACTGCTAAAAGAATATGTTGGTGATGGGCATGAATATGAAATTGGTGAACAGTTTTTTTGATATTATTTCTGAATAAGTTTTGACATCGGTCAACGGAGAATAAAGGAGTGCAGGTTCATTTTCTATATTTTTCATACATGTATTGATTCCTGATCTAAAATATTATTATTCTAGAGTTAAGTTCCATGTAGTCTACATATTTACTGTAGTACCGTAGACCACGTATATTCTGCAATTATAGAATGGAATAAAAAAACATTGCAAAATGTATGAAACTTGTTATTTTGTGAAATACATTCTATAAATATCACTATTTCATGAAAAATATTGAAAATCATTTATGTTCGACAAGTAGAACACATATGTTCTGTAATATGTAAATATGTTCTGCAAACTTGACATGTTTTGCAGAATAATATGTTTTTCACTATTTAACTTGTAGAATGTTTAGGATTGTCAAAATTTTTAACAAAATAATGATGTTTATAGAACATGATTTGCAAAATAACACATTTTGCAATGTTTTTATGCTATTCAATAGTTGCAGAACATACGTGGTCTACGGTACTACAGTAAATATGTGGACTACATGGAACTTTGTTCTATTATTCTAATATATATGTTCACCCATTAATTCATTATTCGTAGCTTAACAATCTGATTAATCCTTGATCAAAGTCCCGATCAACTCAATTAATCTACATTTTATCTTTATTTCGTGATTTCACCGATTAAGTCAATTTCCTACTTTTTACAACACTTTCTAATATTAAGAATCAAAATATATATTAAGTTAATTAGTTTATTCCCTCAAAATATTCGAAAAGCAAAATAGTTCATGTGGGTGTTTGGGTGGGGCATTTAGGTCCTGCTTCTAGAGTTTTAAGTTAGAATCGCTTATTCGTAGTGTTTGTGTAAAAAATCGATAAGCACTTATAAAAAATTAGGATTTCTAACTTTTGTTTCATGACTTTATTTTTTTCCCAAACATTTTAATCACTTATAAGTCTAATTAACTTCTAACTTTTACTTCATTTTTTTTACTTTATATAAGAAGCACTTATTTTAAGTCCATAGCTTTAAGCTGAGTAAAAGGAAAGTGTGAAGTTGCGTGTAATATTGGTCTTATAAATTTATCTTCAGAATTATGTTTATATATTATATATAATAATATATAATAAATTTTTAAAAACATTCTTATTTTATATGTGTTATTAATAAATAACGCGCACTGCATTTTCCTCATGTGGCAAATAAAGTCAGATCTATACAAAATATGTACAGCGTAACCTAAATATCGTATCAAGAGATCTTTGATATGATATAAATATTAAACTTTTAGAAAATTATTATAATATCGTATCAAGAGATCTTTTTAAAATCTACTGGTAGTCTCCTATAACTTAATTTTTAGTGATTTTTGTTTTTTAAATTTAAAATTTTATTTAAGAATTTTTAAAAATATTTTGAAGATCTTAGCTAGTTTATTTTCTGCAGTAGGTTATTTGTTATGAGTTTATTCTCTGGGGTGACAACTTTGAATTTGACCCGAACATTTTAAAAATCATTACTTGAACAGAGAGTAACTTTATAAACTTGCTTGTTAAAAAACAAACACGAGTTATTTTTATATATTTCATGTAATAAAAACTGGTAAGCAATCTTGATTCTCTAGCTTAGTGCGCATCTCGAGATAACAAGACGTTCTCTATACATAACACCACGCCAAAATTTAATCATTATAAAAATAATACTCTATGAAATTCAGCCGCTCAGGAGGTTTTTTTTATAACTATGCGGTCTTGTTTCGTTGATTTTCTTAATAAATTTTTTTGGCAAAGTTTTTTTTTTTTTTCGTTCTTATTCGTTTTCAGAAGGTTTTTTGGATTTGTGAGTGGATCGGTTATTTCCTAATGTAGGTTCGTGGTGTTATATGTAATCATTTTTGTTTGCTCTCATTTGTTATAATTATAATTTGATTTCTCTCCGTGTTGAGAGTGAGTGATTTTTTTCTATTTTTGTGAGAGTTGATTTGGATTTATCGATAAAATCTTTCGGGAATTGCATTTATGGTTGATAGCTCAAACAATTTTTTTTTAAAAAGATGGTGGACACATAGCAAGGATCCATATGAATATACTATCTTCATTTTTAACATCGCTTACTTGTCTCATCTTGGTACGAGGACAGACAGATCAATGAATAGATGATGTTGTGTGAGTATCTACAGGCTCTAAATTATCAACAGACAGATCAATGAATAGATGATGTTGTGTGAGTATTTACAGACTCTGAATTATCAACGAGCTCTCCAAATACGTTGAAACGTGTTAATCTATTTTATATTTGTTTGACTCGATCATTTTTATAAATACCGTATCACTATTATTTATTGAATTATCTTATTCACTTCAAAAAAAAACTATATGGACAGTTTACAACATTTTTAATTCTCTCCAAACGAATATTTAACTTCAAATTCAAAGAGAAAATAAAAAAATTAAATGATCTTAGTTCTCCCTCGTCTTTCTAAAAACTATATAAGTGTTCTTAACTTATTCATTAAATATAATATTTTTTTTAATTATTGTACTAACTTTTTGGAAGTCATTATTTATTTTTATTTTTTTAGAAATGATTTAAGAGCCTCCATGAACATGAAGACATGAATATGCTCTTACGACTTGGAGAAGCTACTGCCTACTAGTTGTATTCGGTATCTAGTTAGTTTACTGGGGACCATCAAACTGCAATGGAGTTGCATGTGACAGATGCAAAATACCAATTTATATTTATATAATTTAAGCATCGAATGTGCATGGACCATGGCGACGGCTTACTTCCGGTTGACTTATCACAATATAAATTTTGTAAAATTAATATCGACTAGTTGTTGGCTTTGAATTTATCTTCTCCTGTTTATGTAGTCTTGTATTCCATTCGGATTCGATTTATATTATTCACTTCTTTTATTTCAAGGATAAATAAAAGATAATAGTCGACGATAATGATCCAATTCTATACATTATCTCTCCAAATGAATAAAGTATTAAAATTTAAAAAATATATAAATAATAAAATCATTATTTTAATATAAAATTAACACAAATTGGATCAGTAAATTTGAAGCGCTGTTAAAATTATATTAAAAATTTATAATACAAGAAAAACTTAGTAATATATAAAAACTCATTATGCCAACGAGAATAAGATTAATAGTAGATGAAAACTAAACGGCTTATGCTCTGTTGTCCATTGACATCCAGGTTCGACGCTGATTATACTAATTTATATATAGACTTGCATTGTCAAAAAAAATAGATGAAAACTCATCGTGCGAGAAAAGTTTTTAATTCTTTCTGAGATGCTTTAACATATATATTCTTTCGGCCCGACTCCTGGGCCTGATATTGAGCATGGACCCATAACGTCACGGCCCATATAGGACATTCATATACAGACAGCCCACTCATTAAAGTATTATCGTAAAGATACTCGGCAGTGACATAAAACTTTAAAGACTAATAATTTGTGTGGGCCCCTCTACGGCAACTACTTCTATGCTAATGCAAATGCAACTACGTATAATTTATAACCACATGTATAAATATGGGTGAACATTAACAGTGATAGGTTGTCAAGATTGTTGGGCAACTAATACATTCAGCTACCATGGATGGCAAGAAGAGGTTTCAGTTCTTATCAGGTTCATTTCTTACAAATCTTCTTATACATCGATTTGTGATGGACCTTTTAAATGACTGATTTTATAGTGTGTTCGTGAGCACGTTAATAATCATTTTTTGGTGACTTCGTGAATTTCTATTGACTTCAATTTCAATTAATAATAATGATACACTACAGAAAATATTGCCAATCAAAATCTTTCCGCTAAATAGATGTAGTTGTTAGTATGTGCTTACGAGCACATATTAGGAAGCCTATTTATAAGATACTCAGGCTGTAATGAAATGTATTTTTGGAAATATCTTGACTTAGAGTTTCTTGATTGATTGCTGGGAATTTGGAGTATGTGGTGTGAGTTTGGAGTGGTTTTGTGGAAATTATGTGATGATATTTCATTTTGTTATCAACAAATATGGTGTTTCATAGGAATGACTCTGGTTGGTCGGTCATGAAATTTACGGGAACTTAGTCAAAATCAGCGTCTCTTAAGCTTTGTTTGTCTAAGAGCTGGTAAATTTTATTTATGAATGGATTTAAGGCAAAGTTTATGTAATGTGATATTGCTTTGACTTTCACTCAGTCATAACTTATAAGTTATAACACTTGTTTTACCAAGATTTGTATTCTTGTGTTTCAGTGATGTTTCGGAGGACTGTAGTCTTTCTCTTGATCGGGCTTCTAGCATGGGCTTATCAGGAAATGTGTCCTCCTCCTCCAAAATTGTGTGGATCGCCTGGAGGTCCACCTGTTACTGGTCCTAGAATAAAGCTCAGGGATGGAAGACATCTGGCCTATATGGAGCTCGGAGCACCCAAAGATGTGGCCAAGTATAAGATAATCCTCGTCCATGGCTTTGGCTCTAACAGATTTGATACAGTTGTATCAAAGGTTACTTTGATTGCTGACAAAGAACATTTTACTTTTGGTCTGTTACATTATTCAGATGGTTCATTACAAATGAATGAATTGGTGTTTTGATAGGATTTACTTGAAGAGATGGGGGCAACTCTAGTTACTTTTGACAGACCAGGCTACGGAGAAAGTGATCCTGATCCAAAGCGAACATCCAAAAGTAGCGCCCTTGACATACAAGAACTTGCAGATCAATTGGGATTAGGAGCTAAATTCTATGTAGTTGGGTTTTCTATGGGAGGGCAGGTGGCTTGGGGCTGCCTTGAGCACATCCCGGAAAGGTAACTTCGAATTTTGTGAGGTCAATATTGGTACTATGCAAAGTGTGATTAATATTATGAAGACAGTTGAGAAAATACAAAATAAAATTAAAAAGACATCAAATAAGAATTTTGGTACCTAGTGATTCAAATTAGTTCTGGAAATGCATTTGAAGGTTATCATGGATTGGGGGATTGGGTGATAAGTTTTTCACCATACTTAAGTTGTTTTAATCATGTATTTGACTTCATCATCTTTATGGAATCCAAACTTCCCAAAAGTTTGGGGTATCATCAAGTACAACAATTCTTTGAAAGAAAATTATGCTTTATCTTAGTTGAGATGCGTTGGTGTGCTGGCAGGTTGGCTGGAGTAGCACTTCTTGCTCCGGTTGTCAACTACTGGTGGCCTGGTTTTCCTGCCAATTTATCTACAGAAGCTTACTATGAGCAGCGTGTAGAAGACCAGTGGGCACTTCGGGTTTCTCACTACACCCCGTGGCTAACATACTGGTGGAATACTCAGAAGTTGTTTCCAAGCTCTAGTGTTGCTTCTGGAAGGCCCAATTTCTCTCGTCAAGATATTGAAATTTTGACCAAACTTGCTGTAGCTGGAAAACCAAAAGACAAGGTATTACTTCACTTGTCACATATTCGTAGTTCTGTAACAATTCATAAATAACAAGCGAAGTAACTTGTAGATGATCATACACAAGTCAACAAGAAAACTCATATTTCAAGGTTTTGAAATATTCAATTGATGACAGACACGGAATAAGTTTAATATCATGACACATGAGGTAGAATAGCACGGGGTTATATATGATATACTTAAAATATAGAGAGTGTATGTTGGAACAAAATAGTAATTGGCTTTGATTTTTCTGTTAATAGCCCCTGCAGGGATATTCTACACAACAGGGAAAATTTGAGTCCGAGTACCGAGACATGATTATTGGATTTGGGAAGTCAGAGTTAAATCCAATGGATCTGAAAAATCCATTTGCTGGCAAAGATGGCTCAGTTCATCTTTGGCAGGGAGACGAGGACGGCCTTGTTCCTGTTACATTGCAGCGATATATTGCTGGGAAACTCCCATGGATTCGTTACCATGAACTAGCTGGTGCTGGACATGTTTTTCCATTAGATAAGCATATGGGTGAAACTATCTTCAAAACTCTTCTACTAGGGGAGAATGAACCAACTGCAGACAAGTAGCTAAACATCGTTCTTTCCCCGTATCAATATGTATACTCTTCTTCTTAAGGGTACTTTCTCATTGTTAGTCACGTTACATTTGTGTAGATGAGGATGGGTATGTAGGTGCTGAAGCAGTAATATAAAAGAAAACTTGCAAATTTGTTGAGTCTTTTTTATATTACCGCAATCTGCGTGATAGTATTACAGCAGTCGGTTTTATTGTATGATCTATAACTCTATTATTGGTTTCTTCTAAGGATAGAAGAAGTACAACACTATCTTGAATAGTTATGAATTTTGTCTTAATTAATTTTTGTTATAAACTTGATAATACTGCATTGGTTTATCTAATTATCTATTGCATCTCTGCATTAGGGGGCAGTGATGAATTCATTCACATTAAAAGCGCGCAACTATGCTATCTGGTATATGTTCCAGAATATATATACCATCTCTGTGTTTCAAAATAAAATTCTGATGTCTTGCTCAGATGTTTCCGACGTGCAAGTCTCTTATGACCTCTTATATAATTCAATAACAGGTACTGCCAATGTTTTCAATCTTCGGTTGTTTATATGAATGGTATGCAACACAACACATTTCTTGGTTGTTTCATGCTTTCTGTTCAAGTAGCATTCTGGAAATAGAATTTTATTTTGTATTTAATTGACATGTAAATTCCAACTAGATCTCAACCAAATAGGCTGTAATCGGTGACTGAGCTTTAGTATATCATGCATTGGTTCAGAGAGAAGAGCTAGCAGAGAGAGCTTCGATAAGTAGAGTAAACACGTTGACATAGAAACATGCTGTGGCAGCCATGGGTGAAGCTGCTACTTCTCTATGTACTAGACTATGACAAGAAGAACTTCCTTGGCCTGGACTCAGTTTGAGCTGGTATGTGAGATCATTTTAAGAACTTCAATGACTGAGACTTCTCACCTTCTAGTGTTACAACCATTAACGATCATTTTAATCTCTCTGATCAATTGCTGACCCTGTTACAAGATGTCAAGATTTAATGTGCTCTGCTCAAATGTTAACTTATTAAATAACTCACTGTAGACTTCACTTGCTCTAACTCGCCATTCTATGCCCGTGTCTATTAAACTCTAACTCGAGACCTAGAGGGGACAGGGAGTGATATAGCTAAAAGACCACTGATGACCGCAATGTTCTTGCAGGTTTGTAAAGTTTTAAATATTTTGTGTCACTCTCCGCTGTGCTGCTGGGAGCAGTTGAACCAAATTATGTATTCAAGATCACATTTTACACACGAAATCACCAGCTTTCTCTGAGTGATATATAACATACCAGACATGAGTTATTTATAGGCAACAACTCCTAATAAACCTGTTTATATTCTATATATTACCCCATGTCCCCATCTATCAACCCTGTTATCAAATAATTAAATTTGTTGTTCTGTCTGACTGTCTCCCCCACTTTAATTTTTAATTTCTCAGACCAAAAGGTTAAACAGAGCTTATTCTGCTATGTAAACTTACAAAACATGCGTTCATAGCTTAGGTAATGCTCCACAGCACAAGTAACACAACAGCCTGATAGTGTCTTCGTATAATCACATGTCCACTGTACTATTCCCATTATTAATACCTAATGCCATGCACTTGTACTAATATATTAGAACATCCCAATAGATTATTAATAGTTACACACCAGGTTCCAGGCGGGAATAGCCTTCAAATTCGAAGTAATCATCTAGCTAGCTGCTTAAATTTCCTAAGCTCTTCCATAATCCCCTTTAAATATCAGATTTCACACACAAATACTCACAACTCGACACTGTTCTTTAGATAGTTCACATTTTGTAAGTGAAATAATTGATCTATGGCCGCCAAGGCAAGATCGAGCACAGAGCTTTTGATCCCAAACAAAAAGCACTACTATGGCCATACGAATCATAGTAGTAGGAGTAGCAGTGTAGATCAAGAAAGCAGCAAGAATATATGGGTGGAAACCGAACAAGTTAACAAGTCCAAGAGGATTAGCAGAAGTGGTGGTAGTAAACTAGTCGAGGTTGTGTACTACATTTCTTCTCCAAATGGCAACCTTCAGCATCCTCATTTCATGGAGGTTTCTCTCCCTCATTCCTCCCATGAACTCCACTTTAAAGGTACCTTATTAATCACTACAAAATGTCCAAATTTTCCGCCTTTTGGTCAAGTACTAATCTCAGTGACATGAACACTTTAGCTGAGTAGCTGTGTAGACTTGACTCAAATTTTGTCTTCCATAACATTTTTGGTGCAGATGTGATTAACAGATTAAACGAACTCCGAGGAGAGGGAATGGCCAGCATGTACTCATGGTCTTCAAAACGGTATTCTATTAAATACTCTGCAATGTAGACAGATACAATGTTCCACTAATCTTCCATTCAGAAAAAAGGTACTTATCCCTTGAAATTTTTTTAACATCTTAAAAAATTACAGGAGCTACAAGAACGGATACGTGTGGCAAGACCTATCTGAAAACGACATCATTAATCCAACAAACGGCAAAGATGAATACATAATCAAAGGCTCCGAGCTCATCCAACACTCTTCTTCATCTACCATAACATCCTCTGAATCCGCGTCTCAAAACATGCCTGAGAAATGCAATGAAGGCCGAAAAATCACTGCATCTCCAGCAAAAATAGTCAAGAGAAGGAACCAGTCCTGGAGCTCATTTGATAACCCTCCTACAACAAATGAGAACAAAGTGTATAAATGTGAGTCTAGCAGAGGGTTCGCAGGAGTTGTGACGGGGAAAGAGAATGCCTTAGAGGTCTGTGGGGAAGATGTGTCGCCTACAGCATCACATTGTGAATCGGAAGTGCTGGAAAGCGCGAGTGGATGTAGTGAAATGGAGTACAGGAGTGGTGATCGGACGGTTAAGAATTTAAGAGGGAGGATGAAAGTTACGAAAATGTTGATGCAGTTTATTAGGTGTGGTTCTGTTCCCATGAAAGGATTGTGATCTTGCAGTTTCGAGTTTGGACAAGGGAGTGAAATGTTGTGACAAGAGAGTATTATGTGATTGTGGTCACTGGTCTGGTTGCAAGTTTGTTCAAGATGTTTATGTTTGCAGTTTGTGCTTTGCAGTTCTTTTTGCCAGGTCTGCAGTTTGCAGACATAT
This sequence comes from Daucus carota subsp. sativus, assembly GCF_001625215.2. NCBI lineage: Eukaryota > Viridiplantae > Streptophyta > Magnoliopsida > Apiales > Apiaceae > Daucus > Daucus carota. Next base: position 22,295,294 of record NC_030388.2, read on the forward strand.
ATATTCAGAACATTTTCTACAATTTTTGATGATGATTATCTTGTATGATTTTTACATGTTATCTTTGTTATAGTGAATGGTTTACTGATATTTTCTCTTTGATTAAAAACTTTTCTACATTCAAAAGTTCCTAAAAGCTAGAGAACTTGGTCACAACATGTGGATGGAATTGTTGCAACGAGGTAAACATCATTGTCAATGTCTTCCAATCAAGGTCTGGCTGAGGAGAATGAAGGATCGAGGGGTGTTTGGGTCGTGTATGGGAATGAGATTCGAAAATTGGATGATCGGAATTCCATTTCTTGCACAAAATTCGTAATTCAAATACTAACGCATCAATTTGATTTGAAATTTCGATTTTTATTAACCGACTCATTAACTATTAACTATAAATCAAATGCTTCTTAAATTAATTCAACAACTTAGACTAATTTCCTCAACTGGCACCCGTCTCAACCCCATTAACCTTGATTGGGACTTCTTTTTGTATACCCTGCTCGATCTGCGCTCGTTTACGTCTGCAATTATTTTATCATAGACCACATGGATCAGTAATGTAGAAAATAAAGAGATAATTCTGAAATATATTTATGTACGATTGAGAATGCATAAATCTAATTATAACGTTAAGTATTAATCATACATCACTTTCAAAAACTTAAAACTCAAGCTTAAACAGAAAAATTGTTTTTGAATTAGTTCTAAGGTGAAATTATATTATACTTTGATTCTTCGTGAATAAAATTTCGATTACATATTTTTTTAAAATTAAACAAAAATAATTTTATTTGTATAATCAAAATATTTAAAAATATGTGTTAAGAACTAAAATATTATATAATTAAAATATATATTATTTTTAATTAAAAATTTTCTCCTCTCAAATTGAGACTAAACAGATCAGACTTTACTGAAATATACACATCCAATATAAATAAAATTTTAAAATGTGCAATATCTGATAAAAAAAATCATCAATTTAAATTATTAAAAATTAAAAATGGATTATTAATATAAAATTGACAGCGTAATAAAATTTAAACCAAAAAATTGAACCTGTGCATTTCTTGAGGGAGAAGATTGGAATACAGTTACATTGGGTTTTGGGGTGTAGGGTTTACAAGAAAGAAAGGTACCGTAGTTGATCAAAATCAAAAATGGTAGCCAGAAATATTGAAATTGAATTGAAGAAACTCCGTCAAGAGAAAAGGATCTGGCATGCCGCTTGTCTCATATTTTGGGGACTTGCTATTTTTGTATGTAACAAGTCGTATTTGTAATTCACATTATCGATTAAGCAATTCATATTTTCTCAATTTTGATACAATCACAAAATCTCAGGAAAGGAGTATGTGCAAGGAAAGGGTAAAGATAGGAGGAAAGGAATATGTGCAAGGAACGGGAAAGCATGTGGGAGGAATGCGAGGTTGATTTTCTGACAGTTCGAATAAAGGACACCTGTCACTGGTTGTATTTTATTTCGGTTCCATTTAATTAATTAGCATTTGTGTTTGCATAAGGAAATTTGTAATGGGAAAGAAAACTAGATCTTAGCCTGAATTATGAACATCTCTATGCTCTCTGTATCTTCTCTGGATTCCTATTAATATTCAGTATTACTCTTCAGGATTACTTTTCGTATTGGTTGATTCTTAGCATTATGTTACAAGATGTCAAGATCAAATGTGCTTTGCTCAAATGTTCGCTTACTAAATAACTCAGTGTAGAATATGGTTTTTGAGCTATTTACTTGAGAAAAACAATTCAGTAATGTCGTTGCGCAAAGCAGGCAGGAAAGTAGAGAAGGTATGAACGATACATCTTTCTGCTGCAGTTTAACGTCTTCCATATATTAAAAGGATGATTATGATATAACTGTTTGTTTGATGTAATTACTGTTTTCCCTAGTATGATTGAAATTCTTAATTTGCTCGCCATTCTATGCCCGTGGCTATTAAACTCTTACTCGAGACCTGGAGGGGACAGGGAGTCATATAGCTAAAAGACCACTGATGACTGCAATGTTCTTGCAGGTTTGCAGGTGTGTTATTCTCCGCTGTGCTGCTGCGGGCAGTTGAACCAAATTATGGAATCAAGATCACATTTTACACATGGAACTCGCTAGCTTTCTCTGAGTGATATATAACACACCAGAAATGAGTTATGTGTATAGGCAACAACCCCCAATAAAGCTGTTTATATTCTATATATTACCCCATGTCCCCATCTATCAACCCTGTTATGCAATAATAAATTTTGTTGCTCTGTCTAACTCCCAAGTTAACTTTTAATCTCTTAGACCAAAAGGTTAAACAGAGCTTATTCTGCTAATTTAATAACTTCCGCTAAATTCTTGACTGCACCCCTCTCAACCTCATTCACCATTCAATCTCACTGTGGGTGGGTGGGTTTATGATGAAAATACCTCATGTATATGCTTGAACTGCGCTCATTTATGTCAGCAATAATTTTATCACAGATTCAATAAATTCCAAGGCAGAAAGAAGAGATAATTTTAAAGTTAATTTGTGTACAATTGAGAAGGCATAGATTTTAAATTAGTTCTAAGGTGAAATTATTATAGATTTTGATTCTTGATGAATAAAAATTTTGGTCACATGTTTTTGTTTAAAATAGACTAAAGCGTAATTTTGATTATGTGATCTAAATATTTAAAGATGCATGTCAAAAATCAAAATGTCATGTAGTAAAAAGTTATATGGATTATTTTTAATAAAAGTTAGTTCTCTATTCTCTCAAATTAACATCAACCTAATCATATTTTACTAAAATCTACTTATATTATATAATTAAAATTATAAAAATAATGTAAATATACAAGTTTCAATTAAAAATAAATTAGTTTAAATCATAAAAAAATAAAATTAATATTAATGAATTGACGGTGTAATAATATTGAAACCGAAATTCGATTCCAAATTTATGTGCACTTGGTGAGGGAGAGCACAGGGGAGTACAGTTGGGTTTTGCCTTTTGGGGGTTTAGGGTTCACAAGAAAGAAAGGTACAGCACTTGAAAATCGAAAATGGTAGCCAGAAATATTGAATGGAAGAAAGTCCTGCACGAGAAGAAGTTCTGGTTTGCTTCTTTTCTCATTGCTTGGGCAGCTGGTCTCCAGGTATTGCCTTTTGTGTGTATAACAAGTCATATTTGTAATTCACATTACCAATTAAGCAACTCATGCTTTCTCAATTTCAGGGGCATATGATGTGGTTGAAGAGGCAAGACTCTTTCAAGGAAAAGTTTGGGAATCTTGATCAGACAACCGAGATCGAGGAAAATTCTTAGGTGTTACAGTTTCCGGTCTATCGATATCTTGTTAATTCTATACTGTTTCATTTCTGGTTCTGCTGGTAATATATATACATGGCTTGATCGTAGATGATAATTTGTATTTTGTTATGGTGCTTATAGTTGGCTGTTTCGAATTATGTTATGTAGAAGACTGCATTCTGTTCACTTAGTGATTTTGTTATTCAATACTGAGTTTATCTGAATATAGGGATGACTAAACAGCTACAATGTCCGGTCGCAGAAATAAAATGATTGATACCTAAATGCTCAGAATATATGTTATGTAGAGTAAATGTAAACTCACTTGCTTGGGCCTTAGAGTCTTGGACTATTCACGGAATTCTGCTTAATTTAAAAAATTCCGGTTTTATGAATGAAACATTGTCTTATCGAAGATACTATCTTAGCTTGTCCAGAACCTCTATCAGCAGCTTGCCTGCTGTTAGGGATCCACAGTTATGGTCTCTCGGTTTACTAGGTAACTGGAATATCTTCTTCCGTTTCTAATTAACTCCTAGTTATCTTTATCTAGATGGAAAAGGTTGATGGAATCGCCAATGCACAAAGCACAAGTACAATGTGTAAGTTTTGCTACAAGAATACGAGAAGGAGGGAGCGGGCTTCCAGATTCAGTCCTCATTTCTTAATTTTGTGATTTTATATGCTGTCTTGTGGACACTTCTGAACAGTTCGATATCGGCTTTCATAATCCTGAACATTTTTGATAGTATTACAGATACTTGTACTGATCTACTATTCTGCCCTTCGTGTCCTGGCTATTCACAGAGTATGAAAAGCTGATGATTAATTAGTTATCATAAGCTGTCATGAAAAAACTTCATTTTAATACCATTAGCTGGCAGGCCTTTGATGCAATCAAGGCAGTAAGCTTCGGATCAGGTCCATCAAACCTGAACGAAAATAAGGGATCCAGCTTAGTGGTCTACCCTTTTTTTCAATGCAGCAAGAACTAGTTTTTTTCGGTAACAACAATTTTATTATTGCTACACTTTTAGTATGGTTATAGGTTTTAATAGATTCTGAATTCTGCAGTCCGCATACCATCATAGCACTCTAGGAGATTTTTGGAGGACATCTTGGTAGATGTACGAGTATGATTTACTCTACTCTAGTTTTTCTCATTCGACACTGGAGTATTCTCTGCAAGAAAGAATATCAAAAGTGAATAAGAGAATAAATATTCCAAGTTCGAGGCTTATACTCTAGCTGTCGAAAGTTACTATGTAGGCTATAATTTTAGAAGGTTTTACCCATTTTGATTACAAGAGTTTGAGGGTTCAAATTTCTGTGAAGGTAGAGTGTGTAAGTGTTCAATTATTTGTAATTGACCATATATCAGCTGTTTTGTGTGTCTGTGGAATCAAGCAGGACTTCGGGTGACTTGTATGCCAGTCTTAAGTGTTTCAAGGTAGACATCTTTCACTCTTTCTTTCAGTATAACTACAGTTACTAATAGCATAGTCAAAAATATACGAGGATAATATAAATTCTGATCATCTTCTGCAAGGCACTAATATGTTATTTGTATTTAGAGCACATCCTACGACTTGGTATAAAGACATATATAGGCATTTAGTAGCGCTAAACCTTCTGTCCCAACCAAGAAAGGACAATTTTTCCAGCTAGTGGATGCAATGGTGATTACAATTGTACTAATTTCTATATCTAGTTCTAGACCAGAACCAAGAAGTTTGCCTTGGAACTTAATTAGTTATTTGCTACTGTATCAACTGCTTTTCGTGTGTAATGTATTGAATGCTGAATGAAAATTGTAGCAACGTGGTATTTTTCCTGGGTGTTTTATATTGTCAAGTGACAGATACATGAGCAGACAGTTGCGACTTGCAAACTAGATTTTAGTTTCATTTTTTTTATGATTGTCAAATAAGGCTTTCCGGTCTTCAAATTTTAGGAGAGTCGGCTATAAACATAAACTCTCACATTGATGGATCTTTTGACTCGTCAATTTTTCAGAACAGAAGTGATCCCCTACCTAGCTCAAAAGTGACTTTTGCGATCACTCTGAGCATGGTGAGTTTTTTCAGTTTGCAAGAAACCGAACCATATACATAGGTGAAGTAAGACTAAACAACTGATATCTCATTGGACCTTATTCAGCTATCATTATATGAAATGTATTTGAATGGTTCTAACCATTACGCTACGAATTAATATTTAAAACTAAAATGAACTAGAAAACGAGTGATCAACTAGTTGGCAACATCTTTAATTTATATTTTGAGTGATGGCTCATGGCATTTATGGTTAATCAAAGCTGATGGAGTATTAGTTTACATAAAGTCAAATAATGAATTTATTAGGGTTGCTAAAATTGTTAGAAAATATGGAGCTTACAGAAGAAACGGGTGCTTTTATAAAGCTCATTCTGGAGGAGTAAGAATGAGGAGTTTTACGGCTTCAGACAATTGACTATTATCAGTTAAAATTTGGTCAATTTGACCACAAAAATTCAAACAAAACAGATAAACTGGACAATTAACTATTATCAGTTAAAATTTGGTCAATTCGACCACAAAAATTCAAACAAAACAGATAAATTGGGACGGATGGAGTATTATTGAGTGAAGCGCAACGGAGGTTATGCCGTAATGAAATACGGTGATCCTATATATTTTTGTAAAGTCAAATTTAAAAAAAAAAAAAAAGTAAATCTTTAAGAGAAGATATGATTTTCAACTTATCAACCTCTGGTTTATAAATTAGGAATTAGTTCATAACTTTTTTACGGTACGAATAATTTATAAATTTTGAATGTTTTTTCAAAAAAAAATATCCTACAATTTTGAAATATTTATTGTAATTACAATTCCACGTTTTGACGCAAGCTATGAGGTGGGGCATCAGTCAATCACACGGAATAGCTGTTAGTAGTGATGACCTTGGCGAGCACATAATTTTCCAAGCCTTCTGGAAGTAAAGCATAAAGTAGTGTTACGTACAAGCTCAGTTACTCTGTTCGCCTCTTGGTAGGAGTAATACATGACAATTCTGTGTGAATTTGTCGAACACACAGTCTTGACTTTTACTACTAATTAACGTCCATATCTTTCTAATATCATACAACGATTTATATATACCCCTAGCTAGTTTTGTATATGATATATATATTTTACATCATTTTTTCATCCGTATAGTTTATTGGTTGACAACAGAAAAGGTTACAAAATAAAGTAGTAAAGATTCTTGTTCTGTTCTTGTGATACTGTAAATTAATTAATAATTTGCATGAGGCTACACAAAATAAAGACTCAAACCTTCTAGGTTGTGCATGCGTGCACAAGAGTGTAACAGAAGAAAGGGGTAAATAATCTTGCACCTCCAAGTATAACTGTCATTTTAAGTCAAAAAATTCTAGGTTGTGTTGACTTATTTGAGTTTCATTGACTAAGATAATGAAAGCTATATATGACTAGTTGTCATTTGGAATGCAGATAGTATTGTGGCTTTCGTTGATTAATTACTTTAATAAACAGAGATTATTTGTTTTGGAGATTTTAAAATAAAAACTAACCTAGCTTAATTGCCTTCCATGACCGTAGACTTGATAATTTAAAATTTGCAACCATCATTTTATCAGATTTTATTTCTTTAAATTTTCGTATGAATATTAAGAGCATCTCCAACCATACAAACCCCTTGGCTAAAAACTGAGTTGGCATTTCAAATATAAAATATTTAGCCAACCTGTTGAAAAAATCATACTCCAACCACGTGAACCTGTTGTCTATAATTTTAGCCAACCTGCTATGGATGACTATATTTGTCGAACCTCTACGGGTCTGTAAGAAATCTGTAGGATGATTGCACATCATTTATTACCATATTAAATTGATATATTCTATTTTAACAAACTAAAATATTAATAACATTCTATTTTTAAATTATAGCCACTACCATTGAAGTACAATGTCTTACAAGTTCAGCAAATTTTACATAATGTCTTACAGGTTCAATTTAGCCAACGATTATAGTCAACACCTTTGTAGATGCCCTAAGGCCCTGTTTGGAGATTAGCTGTTAGCGGATTGAATTAGATGTTTTGACTAGCGGATTGAATTAGCTGTTTCTCATAAAACTGTTTGGTTAATAGCAGATTAATTAGCTTTTTCTGACACAAACTAAAACCTTTAACCCGAAAAACTCCTCAAAGTAGCTTTTTCAAAATTAACTTTTTGGGTCCAAACCTCTATTTCAATCCGCTAACTACCAAACACTTATATTAGCAGCATCTAGTGGTCAAACTCTAAACCATCTCAAAACTCTAATTTTGTCTCAAACCTCTAACTTTCAAACAGTCTAATACTAAACGAGAGGTTCGATATATGGTTAAACTATTTCAAAGTTGTTAATTACAAGATTAACATGACATATAATATAGATCGACTTATGTAAGTCAGTATATATAATGGAGTGTTTTGGTTTCTCTTCGTCAAGACGTAGTGTAAAATCGAACGAGATGTGAATATGAAAAACACATAAAGTTTGTATACAACTTGGATACAATTTGATCAAGTAGTTAATTAAAGCCTATCACCTACTTAATACATTCACATTTATACATTCACATCTATAAAAACAGATAGTAAGAAGTATATGTTATATTTGGAATTTTCGAAATCCAAACGATATTATATACTTATATATAATTAAAGATCATTTTATAGGAGCACTTTATGTACTATTATATACATAATATATATATAAGTTATAACCCGATAACCACGCTCTTTATAACACATGCATGCAGTATTTTTAAAATCTAAATAATATGGAAACGTACGGATATATTATAGAAAGCAGAGTGGAATGATCATGCAAGTAGAAATATTATCAAAAACGAAATTACAGATAATATCACATTGATGATAATTGTCACACGAAACCTGGCAATGGATAGAAGTTTGACTAGCTAGCAGCCTTCTACTTGTTAAAACCCTACCAACCATAGCCAACTACCAGAACTAGATAGTCTTTACCTCATACGTATTCACGAGATTACTTTTTCGGTGATCATTGAATCATTGAATCTATCCGTTCCTCGTCTCCGGACTTCTTAACTCGCACATTTTCATAGCTAGTTTTGTGTGTGAAGCTGGATTTTTCTGGATTTTAAATAATACCTAGACAGTTTTTTTTTTTTTTTGCTAAATGAATACCTAGACACTTCTCAAAAATATTTGTCACGACTTTATATATTAGCTACTTGTAATTTGTTAGTTAGCGGCAGTATGTTTTTAATAATTGAAAAGTTGTTTAGATATGGCGCATGGAGCACGAAATCATGCATGGTATAAAGTCCACATAATTAACGTGCAAGATTTTGAGATTAAAAATGTGTATGATCTCGTTGTGAAGTCACTCCTAATCATCAGTTTCAAGTTTCTTGTGTCCAGTTGCTCAAAAAAAAAAAAGTTTCTTGTGTCCAAACTTCAAATGTAATTAACTCGATCTCCATGCATTATCACGGAGCCTATAAAGAAAAAATAAAAATAAAAAGAGATCACGCACACTACAACAAAACAGGGTATTTACGAAAATGAGTACAAAAATATTTGTCAATTTTAATTGAAATGGTTCTAAATAATCAATTTGTTTTAATTAATTAAAACGCCCAATACAGGGCGTTTGATAAAGTTGTAAATATTAAATGTTTAGATTAATATAAAGAACAAACCCATATGTTATAAATTCGATAATCCTGAAAATAATGTATATAGTTTAGACTTCCATTTTAGTCGAGTGAGATTATTCTCATATATTTTACTTCTTAGGAAATGATTATAAACAAAATACTAGTATATTATATATCTATATATTTTACATTTAAATATTATATATAGTTGATATATCTTAAATTTTATGTAACATATATATACACATTCAAATTTTAATAGTGTGTTCGAATTTGATTGAGTTTAGATCGAATTTGAGATTGTGGACCGGGTATATATAATCAAAATCCATAGAATTTAAACTCCAATTCAAAATATTGAACTTGATAACCAACAACATAATCGGTTATCGTCCGATTAGACTTCTTACCATCTTCTCTATATACAATATTCTAACTAAAAATTAATTAATTTGTGTGATGACGGAAACTATAGCTGATAAAAGTAATTTGAAACTATAGGTTGTCCTTTTTAAATAAGGATTTAGAAACTCACTTAGAGATTTACTCTACACATAAAATTTTATATAATGAAAAGCATCTTATTGTTGAAGTCATTAATAAAAGTGTTCATACCTCTAGTACTACTATTCTAACGTACAAGTAGAAGATTATACTAAATCTAGAACAATGATAACATGAAATTAAAGTAGAGTCACGAGCCACGACTCAACCTTCTCTACACACACAATCAATCAAAGTCCATCTGTGACTTCCTATTCCCGCACTGTCACCCTTACGTCGTGCATGACGGCTTGCTAGCAAGTTACCAATCGTTTTCCATTTTTACAAAAACACCCCCATGCTCCCTTTCTTGCTTATAAGCAACCATCAAGGGTAGCTTGGTAATTTGACACATTCCAAACCCTACACAAATAGAGATTTCTAACTTAAGTCATACTTCCAAGCATCCCAACCCTATAAATAGACCTAGCCTGGCTCTTTCCAAAAAAACACTTTCTCATCTATTCATATTCACATTTTATATTCAAACATTTGAAAAACCCTAAACATGGTTTATTTCTCATTGAAGAGAGACAGGGAAGCTGAGCATTTCGATGAAAGTATCACAAACATGGCCAACTACTTCATTCTACTCTCTCGCGGCAACATAGTGATCGATAATTCTCCGACGGCGGCGCGTGTCTTCGAATGCAAGACATGCAACCGCCAATTCCCCTCATTTCAAGCCCTAGGTGGCCACCGAGCAAGCCACAAAAAGCCTAGACTCATGGGACTTGATCCCTTGGAAGATCATGAACAAGAGGAGTTGTCACCGGCTAAACCTAAAGTTCATGAGTGCTCGATTTGCGGACTAGAGTTCGCTATAGGACAAGCCTTGGGAGGTCACATGAGGCGGCATAGAGGTGGAGGTAGCGGCAGCCCTACCGTGAATGAGAAAATTAATCATCTTATTCCGGTTGTGAAGAAGTCAAATAGTAGAAGAATTATGAGTTTGGATCTTAATTTGACACCTTTAGAAAATGATATTGAGTTTCGACTTGGAATCGAGGAGAGGAGAACTGATAGCTTAACAATAACTTCCGGTAAAGAATAATTTCTTATAATATATTGAGACAGGTTTATGTATATCGCCTCTGATCATTCATATATGGGTGTAGGGTTTAGATTGCTTCAATTTTTGTATGATGAAATGCTACTGTACATACAACAGATTTTGATCAAGATCATTTGTTTATAGAAATAAGAATTATTAAGTCAAGCAATGTATGTACCTGTATTCTTGATTTTCTATTGTAACAGTATTACTACATATATATTATACTATTCCTTGTTGACCTTTTGTTTTGAGTAGTTAAAGGTCGATATTACCACGTATTAGCACCGTTTGCAGTTTATAATAATTATTCGTAATTCCAAAATAAGATTAAACTTTGTCAAAAGCTTAGACGTAATTAAGAGGCGACAAAACAAAACTTTTCTAGTGCTGTTGAATTCGGCTGCACAAATATGTGGTCACGTATACAGAACGATGTTAGTAAGGACAATACTAATAACTATTTCGAATAGATAATATGAGGATTTTGTAGGAAAGTCTTTTCAATTTCGGTGGAATTGGTCTGCAGGATGAAAATTTTGAGTGATTCCATCCCATGAATATATAGTATTTTCTTCTCTCAGTTCCGGTCGCAATAAGAATGCTGAGTGCGTTGATGAACTTTTGCTATGGTCCTTAGACGCCTGCCTGAGCGCTCTGAAGATGGTGGCAAGACAGAACAGGCGGCCACTTTTACTGCATCATTTCACTGGACAACCGGAACAAAAGAACTGGGAAAGGGAACCTTTGCATGAAGATATTCCCGGCTCAACGACATGTTTCTAATTAAAACAAGAGTGAATTGCATTTTGCATCCCTTATCTATGACCAAAAAACAATTTTGTATACCTACTTTCCAAAATTGCATTTTGCATCCCGTATGTTTCAAATCCGATACAAGCTGCACCCTCAATCTATTTTAGCATCCAATTAAGACGTTAGAGTTAAGTTTTTTAAGGGTATAATAGACTTTATACATTTCAACAGTTATATTATTGTGTATATATATCAGCTCTTTACATCTTAACTCTTATTATGTTTCTTCTTATAAGTGATTATCTTCATATAATTGTAGCTAGCATGTTCTGTTCAATGAATTGAGGGTTTTTATTTACATAGCTGTGGAGAAAGCTGCGCAAGCAATACCAGTATGGAATGGGGGTGACAAATTTCACATCACAATGTCAGCGGGGTTCATGAGATTGCTGTAAACCTAGCTGAAAAGACTTGTGCATGCCTAAATTGGCAGTAATATCACCATTGAAATGTATAAAGCCTATTATCCCCTTAAAAAACTTAATGTTAACGTCTTAATTGGATGCTAAAATGTATTGGGGGTGTAACTTGTATCAGGTTTGAAACATACGGGGTGCAAAATGCAATTTTGGAAAGTAGGTATACAGAATTGTTTTTTGACCATTGATAAGGGATGCGAAATGCAATTCACTCTTAAAACAAATATTGGTGAAAATCAAAGAGTAACTCCAACAATGTCATAAAAAATGGTGTACTAGTGATTGAGGACATCATCTTCATATATTAACTTAAACAACATGCCTAATTATTGTGTTTATTATTAAAATAGTTATATATTTGAATTATTATTTCATGGAAATGAAAAATAGAGAAGAGAGGAATATGTTGAAATAAAAGAAAATTATTTTTTATTGATAGAAATGATTTAAGGTTTGTATATTTGCCTCATAAATAAGGCACTTGTTAGATAACCTAGTGTTGTAAGACAACATTAGAACATTGTTAGAACACTTAAGACATTTGATGAAAAATGTTGATCCAACAATGTTCTACCAATGTCTTATCTCACTAAGACAACCTCTTTAAGCCTTATTAATAAGACATCTCTCTCCTTACCCTATCCAATTTTTTACCACCCTCTTTGTCTCTCCACTTTATATTATGCTTTAATGATGAAAGAGAATTTTTAATAATAAAATATTAAACATATATTAAAATAAGACACGTTGTGGAGTTGAACTTAGATAAATACTTCCTTCGTTTTGAAATATAGGTCGCTTGACTTTTTGGCACACGTTTCTAAGCCTTTTGACCGCTTAGTTGTCTCGGGAGACCCGGGTTCGACTCTGGCTCATCTGAAAAATATTGGAACAGATATTAATTTATAAAGCATATAAACGTGCATTGTAAAAATAAAATAAAATAAATCATTCTATCATTTCACACCCATGTTTACCCGCCGAGGACCCATACTCCATACGTGAGGAATCCCCTTTTCTTGAGGTGGCCCATTTTCAAAGTTTATATCCATTACTACTATATACTGGGCCATTAAGCTTAAGCCCATCATAACAAAATCTTTTTTTTTCGGTTACACAATTATTTTCAGCAGGAAGTTCCTACTGGGAAGTGGGAACAAACAGATTTTCCTTTTCCATCCGATGATATCCGATCTGCTCCTATTATTTATCTTTTTCATAATTGTAAAACTCACCGATCTGTTCGAATAATCGTCTGATTAAGTTACAACATACGCTGCCGATTCATTTTTCTAAATCCAATTAACGATAACATATTTTTTAAACTAATATAATAAATTGCTTCAAAAAAATTAATAAATTAAATATTATTATAATAATTTATTATATTCAAATAATATTTCAATTAATTACGGTGACTCCACCAATTAATTCCTTACTTCTTCATTAATTCCTTACTTCTTCCACACTCCTCCTTTCTCGTTCAATTGTACACTAAAGGTATTCCCTCCATCCCACTTTAAGTGTCCTGTTTTGACTTTCAACGGTCAAATTGACCAACTTTTGACCAAGCATAAAGAACAAATTCGTTATTATTTTAAAAAACTAAAAATTACATTTTATAGTATATTGTAAGTACTTTATAGTGACATAATTTTTTTTATTTTCAAAAACTATATTATATGTATGTGTAAATCTCAGTCAAAATTTCGTCAATTTTGACCATTCAAAAGTCAAACAGCACACTTAAAATGAGATGTAGGGAGTAATAATTATCTGAATATATTATTCAGTTTTTCCCTGTTTTCCTTATAATTGCTCAACTTTTGGTAAGGTTGATACTTTTCAATTTATGTGCACAAATATAAGTTTATCTGTAATATCAGAACTTTGGAAGTGTAATCAATTTTAAGAAGTTATTTTTTTTTCTTCTTTCAAATTATTTGAAAACGTGCATTCTATTTCAATTAATGAAATTAAAATGATATGATTTGAGTTATAATTTCGAAACCTCATATTTATATTCATATTTGAATGTCCTCGGATTTAAATAAAATTCAAATCCATATTTTAATAACATCTTACTTGTTTAAATTCTGAACTTCCAATAAAATCCAGGTTTCAAGGAGATCATACAAGTTCGCACATTGTAACTGTATAAACCAGGTGGTTATGTGACAACTTTTCTGTATTTACACGAGTCTTGTAACTCCATAATGCAATACACCAGCCTATAATAACCGTGCTAAAGTATGACAGTTCAATATTGAATTGAGCATATTGTGCAGGTTTAAAAGTTACCCCGATTGGCGGAATCCCATCCTGGGCACCAGGTGGATGTATACTTGAATGATCGCTGTCCCGGTTGAGCAATCTGATCCTTCGGCACCAGATGAATGTACACTTGAATGATCGCTACGAAATCTTTCACTTTCTGCAACTCCTATAAATATTTCTACGGCCCAATAAAAATTTGGTGACTGTAGCAATTAAAAAAAAAGATGGAAAACAAAATTATGAAAGCTGAAAGACAAAGAAAGCTGACAGGACAACATAAAAGAAAATTTTGAAAATCATACATAACTAGAAGACGTGACAAAAGATATGATATCTTGGAAAATACGAAGAACAGAAGAATCCTCCTTTATACAGCTTCACATGTAGCCACTTTTGACTGGACACGATCATGGTTACGTACCGGAAATTTTGCATCAGCATTCGCATCAGGCTTTCCTTGATCAATAGCTTGCAATTCGTTGTCGGACTTTGATGAAGGTTGATCCTTACTCTTGCCCCATAAAACCAAATATGGGTAATTGCTCTAAAAGCCCTTGAAATGAAAATTTGAAAAATATTACTCGGCTGATGTTTCACAGATATGGTCAATTGTCATTGGCATTAGCTAGCAGATGTTGAAAATCGTTTAATACCTTCCCAAGAACAATTGTTTCGAGAGCAAGAAGGGTCCTAGAATCGCAACACTAACCATGCTTAGAGGGTGGAACGATGCACAGACTATCCAGTATCCCCTGCACCCCAATATCAAACATATTGAGTCTATATTAAACATTAATTTTACCTTCTTGAATTACTTAATTTATGTGTGTTGTAACTTTTGTAATGTTATAATGCGCCAAATTGAAATAATAGAATATTTATCATGTCACCATTTTAGATAATTTAATTAAGAATTTAATGAAGCCGTTTGAATTAACTTAAAAAAAATGACTTCTTGCTTATAATAAAGAAGTGGAATAGAATTGAGAAGTAAACAAGTTAATAAAGTATTTGGAAAATAAGCAGAAGCTGTGACAGAAGCTAGCATTCTCAGCTTTATAAAAGTGTTTCTACTTCTTTAAACAAATGGGTGGGTCAAGAGAAGCACTTCTGCTTCTCTCAACCAAACACGCCCATATACATACAGGAATCTGTTATTTAAATTATGATTACTAAAAATATAGTATATATATTTTATACTCATTTTTAATCCAATTTGTACCTCCAATACTTTTTATAAAAAAATATATATTTCCCCTGCAACTTGAATATTCTGAGTTAAAACCCCGCCTTAATCAAAGCCAAATCGACACCAAATCCGTTGACAAAGATCAACAAGTAACTATCAGCCCACCGACTTCGCGAACTTGTAGAACATTTCCCTATCTCAATCCTATAAATCCTCCACACAAAGCCAATATTTAATATTTCCTGTAAAACTAATAATTTACCTGATTTTTTTTACAAAGTTTGGGAAAGAAACATTTATAATTTTTCAAAGTTCTTTTTGTTTTATAACATTTATTTTTAGTTTCAAAAAAAACATTTATTTTTCTTTTTATTGAAATTTTTTAAAATACAATGCATAGAGAAATATATTTAACATTTCACCTCAAAAACAAAACAATATAAAATTGTGATACAGGGAGCAAAATCAAATCAGAAAAGCGGAATCGAAAATATAAATTCTGCTGGGTTTGGATCCAATTTCGTGGAATTTCGATTTATTTCGTACTGAATGAATTGATGGAGACTCCTAAAAAATATTTCTTCGAATAATCTGAATAATATATATAACAAATTTATATTTATAATTTATATATCTTATAAATTATAATACAAATATCTGGTTTATAAATTCAGTTAAATATATCTTGGTGATATGGTGGTGCTAATTGATTTTATAACTTTTTATTATATATAATATATTTATTTAAAATTTGATTTTTTTTGGGATTGCACCGAACTAGAATTGTTTTGTTCAGGTTCAAATTATAATACAATTCTTTCCAAGAAAAAAGAAATTTCGATATTCAATCTGTTTAGTTCGGTCCATTTTTTCACTAACCCATCAAATGAGTGGGGTTGAGCGTTCGTTGGTTTTAAAATCCGACCGAATTGATTAAAAATCAAAATTTCATTTTCTTCCCAAATCGAGCCGTACCAAATCGTTCGGTCCGAACCAAAAGAACTAAATTTTTTAGAAATAAATTTTTTTATCACAAATAAAACTAAAATTCATGATTCATTAAAAAAAATCAATAAATCACCAAAAAAATATAATTAAATTCATAAAATACATATCATAATTATAGATTATAAGACATAAATAAAATATAAATATAAATTTATATTATATAATGATTGGTTTATTCGGTCTAACAAAAATATATTTTTAAGAACTAGACCAAACCAAATTATATTTCGATTTATAAGATTTGAACTGAATAAACGAATTTAAAAATAATTAGGACGAAACCTAAACGGTGCCGCAATTTTTTATTACGGTCAGTTTGCTCACCCTGACCAACGAGTAGCGTGTCATTTTAGACAAGTTTTTGGATGAAACAATAGACAACTTTCTAATATTACTCCCTCCGTCCCTTTTTATCTGTCCATTTTGGGGAAAAAAACACATACCAAGAAAAAATTGATTGTATGAACTTTTTCGTTAAATACCACTAATTAATATCTTGAAAATGGTGGAATACCCCTACTTTATGTCTTGAAAACATGAATTCAACCAAGTTTTAAATAAGTCAAGCTTTGAAAATTGAAATTATAGAGATATATTTGAAAAACTATCATTAAATTAGTCTTGAAAGTATAAATGGACAGATAAATAGGGACAAATTTTTACTTCCAAAGTGGACAGATAAATAGGGACGGAGGGAGTATTATTATAACTTCGTCGCAGAGACTCATCAGCCTCCGTAAATTTGTTCAACTCACCATGGCTTTCATCGCTGATGCAGCTATGGGAAGTGCCATAAGTGAACTACTCAAAGTCGTCATACACGTTGTCAAACAAACCTTACACTTCAAAACCGATCTGAAAAACCTTCGGAAAACACTTGAATCGGTTAAACTCGTTTCTGATGAACTCGAGAAGCTTCACAAAGTCCTGGATCGTCCTAAAGAAGAAACCGAGCGCTTCATAGAACAGTTAACGCGTGGTCTAGAACTTGTGCACAAGTGTGGTGCAATAAATAAGTGGAATTTCCCTAAGCAATACACGCACTCACGGAAGCTGGTGGATTTGGATAAATCCATAGTTAAGTTTTTCAACATAGACGTGCAGGGTTTGGTGGCTGTGAATACTTTCAAGACTCTGATTGGTGTTACGCAGAATAATGATAAACTCGATCGGTTACTTGGTTATATTGAGAACGATACAGATTCTGTGTTTGGGGCTGATTTTGAATTAAATTCGATACTCGACGCCAACGGCGATGAGTTATCAGGTTTGGGTACTGTTACTGTTACTGATCTTGCAGGTGGGATTGTCGAATTGAAGGACGACACGTGGATTGCGACGACTTTGACTGAGATGCCCTGTCATCATCCTCATATTTATCAAAGTAAAGCCATTGTTGCGGTGAATATTATTTTTATTGTTTTACATCAAAATTTCCTTTATTTACCGCATTTATTTTACAAATCGGTTTTTATAGATTGTTGTCAGATATATATATTTCTTTTTTTATCTTTAAATATAATTATGATTTTATTGTTTCATTTAAATTTCATCAATTTCTTTTTTCTTTGTGTTTAAAGAGGATAACTATTATTGCTTACTTACATATTTCGCAATTGAATTTTGTAATTCGATTATTACTAGATTTATAAGACTTTATTTTATAAATTGTGTTTTAGAAATGTTGTATCTTTAGTAATCTGTGTTTCATTTGAGAGAATGCCATAGTTCGATAATTTTTTTTATCATATATTGTGATTTTGTTTGTCGTCTATTAACGATTGTGACATTTTAGATGATTTTGTCTTAGTACCTGGCATAATCTTTCGTGCTTGATTTTTTCTCTCTTCTTTATTTTCTTCCTTTCCGCAGATTTTTGTTTCTCATCTGAATTTTCTTCTTAGTCATTAAAGTTTCATTGACTAAACTTCCAAAGCCATCTTTGCGCGACCTTTGATTAGTCGATAGATTTTTTTGAATGAAAGTTCTCTTTTCTTCTGAGTTTTGCGGAGTTTGTTTTTTCTTTCGAGTGTTTTTTTTCAGACATCAAAATTTTTATGAGACATTTCGACATACCCTCTGGTTAGATAAAAAAAATTCTATGTAGGAAAGAAACTCTTCCGATTCTTTCATCATCGTATTTCGATATAATTAACTGAGGTGGAAGTCTTATGACAAAAAAAAAAATTACATACTCTGTCTGTATTTAAGATTCACGTAGTACAATATTTCATACATAATGGTGGTAATGAAAGCACAACAGACGTGACCAACTACTTGATTTTACTTCTGGCGACAACATAATGATCGTAATTCTCTTATGGCAGCGCGCGTTTTCGAGTGCAAAACATGCAACAAGCAGTTCTCAACATTTCAAGCACTAGGTGGCCACAGAACAGCTCACATAAAACTAATTCGACATGTGAGACTTAATAACTTGAAGGATCACGTGGAGTCATCGTCCGCTAATCCCAGAGTTCATGATCAGGGCCCGTTTTCTGGTCCAGAGTTCGCTACAGGGGAAGCATTGGGAGGTCATATGAGGAGGCATAGAGGTGGAGGTGGCGACAACCCTACGGTGAATGAAAAAATGAATCATCATATTCCGGTTGTGAAGAAATCAAGGAGCAGAAGAATAATATGTTTGGATGTTAATGTGACACCTTTTGAACATGATTCCATCGACTGGGGTTCAAGTAACTCCTCCGGGTGATGGTTCTTTTCTTTTTCTTTCTTTTTTTTTTTTTTGTTTTTTTCTCAATTGATTTTTTTTATAATATATAGGGAGTTTTAATGTAAGGTTCAAATCATTTCAATTTTGGATGATGAATGTGATTGTACATGCAACAAATTTTGATCATGATCAACCTTGTTCACACAAAAGGTTTATGGAGTCAGGCTACGTGTGAATTAGTATTCTTGATTTTCTTGATCCTGCGCACCAGGTGGATGTACAATTGAATGATCGTTGCAAAATCTTTCACTTTCTGCAACTCCGTTATACTGCTTCACATGTAACAGCTAGTTTTGACTAGGCATGATCATGGTTACGTACTGGAATTTTCGCATCAACGTTTGTATTAGGCTTTTCTTGATTAATAGCTTGCAATTCGTCGTCAGACTTTGATGAAGGTTGATCCTTACTCTTGCCCCAGAGAACCAAATATAGGCCAATGACTATGGTAATTGCTCCAAAAGCCCTGCAAATCAAAATTTCAAAAAAATTAGTTGGCTGATGTTTCACAGATACTGTCAATTGTCATTAGCATTAGCTAGTAGATGTTGATAACCGTTTAATACCTTCCGTAGAACAATTGTTCGAAGAGCATAAAGGGTCCTAGAATCGCGACAATAACCATGCTTAGAGGGTCGAACGATGTAACAAAAACAGGACCTCTCTGTCTCATTACCAATCCTGAAATATAGTAACCAAGCCCTGCACAGACTATCCCCTGCATCCGAACATCAAAAGACGAAAACCAGTTAGGCTTGTTCTGTATTCCGAAATGCAGTATCTGAAACAGTGACTGACACAGCCCTTGATTTCACATTTAGTACTAAATATTGTGAATATTGACACGAATTTGAGTAATCAAGATTGGTTTATAGAAGAATTTCAAGAATCGAGAATAGAAGTCTTACACCATAGAGTGCAGCCTTGAATTTGGTATCCCAGTGAATGGCCCAGATTGCTAAATTTTCCTTTTCAACTACAATGGTCAGTATGATCCCTTGTATTGTACCCATCATACATATCAAGGCTGTTAAGGACAGTTCGGCGGGGTACGACTTCAATGTCACCGCCTGTCATATAAACATGTAGCAAACGATCATGCTACTTTCAGTGATTAGCAATGGTATATAAGTGATAATCGATATTTAGGCTTTATCACAATTACTGAACTGGGCTTCTACATCTTATTAGGTACAAGTCTCTGTCTTTCTTGGAGAATCACAAAACACGCCCAGCAAAGACAACCTGCGGTGATCATTAGGGCGCCTTTAACTGAGTCTTGTTGTGGATATGTGGCAGCTCCATCGGCTTTTGCTGCAGCTTGATCATGCTTACTCCACGGCAATCCAATGCTTGGTCCTGTAACCATTGTCATTATCATAGCTCCCCCTACTGTCACTAGTGTCCCTAGTACCTTCACTTGACTGTGAAAACTCTTAATATTCACTTTTTCGAGCCTATCAGTAACATGAATATTAGTATGATTTTCTTCACCATAAGAGCTAGCACTCCATGTTGCAGACACTGGTTCTCTCATGTCTATATTCAGCATTCACATGGGCTTTGGCCTAATTTCAGTTACAAGTTTATAATTTCCTAATTTCTATAACAGGACACTTTATTTTGTAACATAATTGCCTGAATGTCGAAAGTTGTTCATCAGTCTATAGCCATATAAGCGAATACAACTTATAAATATGTATGCACCTCAGGATCCAAGCCATAACAAAAGTTATGGCAGGAAGAATGTTGCACATTGCTGATGTGAAAGTTGCACTTGTATACTTCATCCCTGTGTAATATAAGTTCTGGTCTAATACTGGCCTGTCCATGTGATAAACATAATAATAAAATTAGAGAGGAATGAGATTATGATTAAACTCGCGTTTAGAAGATGATCAAAAGCCAAGGCATGTAGAGAAATACTCAAGTAATCCCAGCAGTACTATGTTCCAGAAGATCGAGGCAGTCATTCCTGGCCTTGCCTTCCTGTTTGATCACAATCAGTAAGTGCCTCGTATTAGTTCATAAATTCAGCTGTGTCACAGAAAAGCAAATGAGATATTCACACACACACGCCCACACAAACACGTAGGATGTGTGTTTGCATGAAATAATTCTGCAGGAGACGAAGACCTTTCCAAGAAGACAGCAAAAGGAGTGAAAATGAGAGCAGCAATGGCATTGCGGTAGACTGTATAAGTGTAAATGTTCATTCCTTGATTTATAGCAGCCTTTGTAACTATTGGCATTCCAGCATATCCAAACTGCAAAAATATTACTCCCAGATAAGGCTTCCCTCTGTTGTACATCTCCAAACATAATGCACTCATTGAATTTTTGTTCATGCTTTCTTATGATCAGAGGCCAGGAATTCCTACTAATCAAACAAGGTTTATATTGATTGGATCATATGTAGCAAGTTACCGGAAGGGGAGGCTTCTGTCATTTTTATAGTGTGCATCTCCGCAATCAAGTCTTTCTAATTTGTTGTGTAAAGCACTGCAATTAACTAATTAATTGACGGTGACTAACTCATATAAGCGACAGAGTATGACACGGAGCAAACATGCCAAAGGAAGGCGCTAGCTGTTGGATTTCATATACGATTGGATGTTAAAGGAGTACAACACTGAGCAAACGTGCCAAGAATATATACCTGTTGTTTCCAAGTACTGGTGGAATATATACCATTTTGCATGGTTCTGCTTGCAGGCATTGAAAGTTTCTAGCAGCATTTTTAATTCCGTAAAGTACTGATAGGAAAAGCTCAGTAGTTATTAAATAAACTTGACATGAGCCTAATCTGGAGAGGCTTCTGTTATGAACAAAATTTATCAACTCAAAATCTGAAGCACATCCCTCCGCTTTTCTGTAGACATAACAGCTTACTTTTTATATACACCAAGCCTTGTACACAGGGCGAAGGGCGATGGCAGATGAGGCCTGGTTCAAATACATTTCAATAACTCCTGTCTGAGAAAATTAAGCAATTTCATAAAGTTCTTTCCGGTTCATTAACTAACTGTGCGTCTCTTTCCATGTCTAATGAAGTTTTTGACAAGAACAGTATATAAACGCTTCTAGCCTTTGTTTAACATATGTGTTGAATACTCCAGGTCATTGATACAGGTTAGACGTTCCCATCGATATGGATGATAACGTTTGCAGTTAATAGTTAATCCCGAATACAGATTAAACGTTAATTAAGATGTTAACTATTGTCAACCACTAATTCTATTTCCTCATGCATTGAATCACTTCCCTTTGCAGAGGCAAACCTAATTGATGTGCTTTTGCCATTCGAAAAATAAGACAACCACATAACATAAGCAGACCTCTCTAACTTCTGTCCTGGTAACAACTCATGGCCTAATTACCTGACTAGTTTTAATCATCAAATTTGCGTCTGAATCCATGTCTACCTAAGTTATCTATAGACTAACAAAACTGCCAAACATATCCAACTTGTAAATTCATTTTTAGTTCATAAAACTGACACACATCTTACTCATACTCCTCAGAAGATAAGAGATTTGTTTCAGTGATTTTATTGACCCAAAAATGATAGCAGAACTTATACATCAAAAACACCATAGACATGAGATTACACATAGAAGGCCAGGAAGTAAATATTAACTTGAAATAATCAAAAACGCTAATACATAAGAGGGGGAGACACTAAAATATACAGTTCTTTTTGGTAAAGAAGTAGACTCGAATGATATCTTGCCTTCATTTTAGCTTCTTTATACAGCTTCACTGGTAGCAGCTACTTTAGACGTTATTTGGTCATGCACCGGGATTTTTGCATCAATATTCGTGTGAGACTTTACTTGATCGATAGGCAGCAATTCGCTGTCAGACTTTGAGGAACACTGATCCTTGCTCTTACCCCACAGAACCAAGTATAGGCCAATAACAATGACAATGGCTCCAATAACTCTGAAACAGATTAAAATGCAAATATTTTACTCAGCTGTGATGTTAAATGTTTCGTCATAAAGAATAGCCAGCAAGTGTTATAAATTTCTTTTGTACCTTCCCAGGACCAATTGTTCTGATAGCATAAAGGGTCCCAGAATCGCAACAATAACCATGCTTAGTGGCCCGAAGGCTGTGACAAAAACAGGTCCCCTCTGCCTCATTACCACTCCAGAAATATAGTAACCAGCCCCTGCACAGACTATACCCTGCATTACAATAACAAAAT
Source organism: Daucus carota subsp. sativus (assembly GCF_001625215.2). Classification (NCBI taxonomy): domain Eukaryota; kingdom Viridiplantae; phylum Streptophyta; class Magnoliopsida; order Apiales; family Apiaceae; genus Daucus; species Daucus carota. The sequence continues at coordinate 22,318,536 of NC_030388.2, forward strand.
TGGTGAGTCATATTAGAAATCTTTTCTTACTTTTTCAATAAAAATACATTATTGGTCTATGCAACATGTACACTTTTTTTTTGCTTGTCTACTCTGCTATAAAGACTGTGTCTTTTCTTATTGCTTTTGGTATGCACTATCTTAAACAGTGGTAAAACCAAGTGGTAATTTAGAAAAGTACCGTCTCTCGTTAATTTATAGTTAGTACCAGATACAAATGTAGAATAATCTGACAGGATTATAAGTAGTTCTTCTGAATATTGTTGTGGAAACTGGAGCATTGTGACTCTTAATTTTAGTGTATAAATTATTTTCCTGGACTATAAGACACTTGGAAAAAAATGTTGCTCCATGAATGTTTGGCTTTGTAGCACAAAAATTTGAATCTGCAATGGATCGTGGATACCAGTAAAGACAGAGAAATAGAAATCTTACACCATAGAGTGCAGCTTGAAATTTGGTGTCCCAGTGAATGGCCCAGATTGCCGTATTTTCCTTTTCAACAACAATGGTCAATATGAACCCTTGTATTGTACCCATCATACATATTAGGGCTGTTAAGGAAAGTTCAGCAGGGTATGATTTCAACGTTATCGCCTGTCATATAATGCACATACAGCAGACTATGTTAAGTTAATTACCTGTACTAGCAGCCTAATTAAGATGCTAATCATGCACAATTTGTTGCAATTATTTAAGTGTTCCTCGTACTTCATGCTCATTCGGTACTAATAACTTTCTTACTTGGAGAATGACAAAACAGGCCCAGCAGAGACAACCTGCTGCGATCATTAGGGCGCCCTTAATGGAGTCTTGTTGTGGATCTGTGGCATCGGCTGCTGCTGGCTGATCATGCTGACTCCACGGCAATCCAATAGTAGGCCCTATAACCAGTGTCATTATCATAGCTCCCCCCACAGTCACTAGTGTTCCTAGTACCTTCCCTTGACTGTGAAGTCTCTTAATATTCACTTTTTCAAGCCTATCAACACATACATGTACAAATCAATATTACTTTGTTTGCATAATTAGCTCGCGACTTTGTAAGATTCATCTAGTGAAAAATCTCAGTATATGCACCTGAGAATCCAAGCCATAACAAAAGTTATGGCAGGCAGAATATTGCACATAGCTGATGTGAAAGTTGCACTTGTATACTTCATCCCTGTATAATACAAATTCTGGTCCAGTACAGGCCTGTCGATGCCATAAATCAAATTAGAAACGGAGAGATTAATATTGAACATGCATATAAAAAAAGTTATCAAAGCCAAGGCATACTCCAGGAGTCCCAGCAGCAGAATCTTCCAGAATATAGAGGCTGTCATTCCAGGCCGAATTTTTCTGTTTAATCACAATTAAAACTACCTCGTATTAGTTCGGATAATTCAACTTTGTAATAAATAAAAAATGAATTATTTCTCATGCACAGTAACATGTACATGTATGAGTGCTAAAGGAGATGATCGAAGACCTTTCTAAGAAGATAGCAAAAGGAGCGAAAATAAGAGCAGCAATGGCATTGCGGTACACAGTGTAAGTGTAAATGTTCATTCCCTGCTTTATAGCAGACTCCGCGATTATTGGCATCCCAGCATACCCGAACTGCAACAATATGACTCCCAGATATGGCTTGGCTGCGTTGTACATCTCCAAACATGACGCTTTCGAGATTTTATCCATGTGTTTTTATGAAGTACTTAAGGTTGAGAATACCTGCTAACTAAAGAAGGTTTGTGTCTTGCAAGTTACTGCAAGCTCAGGCTTCTGTCATTTTTATAGATGCATCTTCCGCAAATAGATCTTTCTCATTTATTATGAAAGCACTGCAATTAACTTATTTGATGGTGACTAATTTGATAGAACATAAAGGAGTTCTGCACTGAGAAAACAAGTTTAAGTGGAGTTTGGATTTTATATATATAGTACATGATCAATGTTATTTCTCTTTTTGAGGGAGGTTTTCAAATATTACCTATGGACTGTATACCTCAAAAAAACAAATAGAAAACAAGTCATGTGTAAGATGTAATAACAAATAAATCGGAGAAGACATGAAATGAAGGATATGGATGAGTCCAAGTCCAGTACGAAACTATTATTTTAAAGCATATTTGCCTCCTCAGAATGATCATTGATAAAATAAATTATGATGCTTTTATAGAAGAACGACATCAAGGGCAAATTATAACCGAGCCGAACAAGAGAATCATTACCAGGTGGGGGGACTAAAATTGTGTTTTGACAGTTATGTATTTTGTTATATCAAACCCTAAAACTCTACAAAATAAATTTTATATATTTGATGAATCATATGTGCTACTCCTCATAATTAATTAAATGTGTTAATCAATAATAAATTAATTTGTAATTGATTCGAATAAATATCTATTAAATCAAAACAAAACTTAATTTGTAGATTAAAAAATTAAATTATTTGAACCCAAGCGCAATATAAAATATAGCAAAACTAGTCTGGTTTTATTCAAACTAATTTTTTGCTTTATTCGTGTTCACAAGTCACATATATGGAAAAGCTTCACATTTGCAAAGACCAGAAATTTCTTTCGATCGATGGAGCAACACATAGCAAACACTAGTAAACATGTCATATGTGTTTTTCTATATAAAGATAAAGAAAATTTTATATATTTTCTATTATGTGGGACTTAAGAGTTCACATCATATTTTCCACTCTTAAAGGGACTAACTTTGGACGATCATATGATCTCATTCATCCCTCGATCATTTTGAGTAATTTTTGTAATTTAAACATGACTAAGAAAGCTCTCATAGAAGACAGTCCATTCCAAGTATCACTGGTCACGTAGGCGTAACAATTGCCTACTCGAAATACATCTCATAGTGACTTGATAACCATATTTTTCAAGGATCCCTACATGGATGAGATTGAGGTTCCAGCGGCATACATCAGAGAGATATACATACACGGAAGTTGGCTCAATGATAATTTCTTCGGTTAATACTACATATGAAAAGTAAAGAAAGCTCTTTGAACCTTTCCTTGACTAAACATATCGACTCTATTGGTAGATAGTATACGCAATTGTCCAAAAATTGTTTAATCATTTATGTAGATGATGATATATATATTCAACACCAAATTTAATCTGACTCGTTCAGCTCTCATGAGTATGTCCATTTTGGTTATGGACATCATCCGGTTTCTGCAGGAGTTTTCAAAAAAATATGTCTCGTAGATCTCTTCTAATGCGTCCTAATTCTCTCACGCATATTGGATCTTTATCTTAAGGAGTAACTCGCATTTACTCAACTCAATTTCATGCATTCAAAATTTTGAACTTCATATATTCGTCAAATATTATTAACTGCATTAGCTTATCCTTACGGTAACGTGTCTCACTATTTCCTCATTATAAGAATAGGTTTGAGTGTACCCCACAATGATTTAATCATCATGAAGACGCCTTTAAGCAACAGTCTTACGGCCCATCCCTCTTGATGAATTTTTAACGAGTTATTTTGATAACCTTTTGATTAGCAGATCAATAATATTATACTTTAACGGCACGGGGTCAATAATAATAATTTTAATTGATATTAATTGTCTTAGTGAAACTATGTTGTCGTCGTATGTGGTAAAACTGTCAATTTTACATCATATTTTGTGATCTGCGATTGAATGTCACAATGTACGCTTATTGTAGTCACGGCTTCGGGTATATTGGAATGTCCACTAGAAATTTAGCGTAAATAGTTCGCCTCTTATACATATTTATCTAATATGACAAATGAAGTTTTTATCATGAAACGAGTTATCTTGATCGTACTAACCCATCCTAATTTTTTTCCTTAAGCAATAATTTCACCCACTGCGCGCCCGAATAGGAGATGGAGCAAAACAAAACAAACACAAATTAACATGTGACATCCATCCATCAATCTTGAATGTTTTCTAAACATGTCTCGGAAAGCTTTCATGCAAGAGAATCCACCACAAATATTGTTGGAAGTTTGTCATTTTGAGCACAAATTTGAGTGAGACTCGGCTACGTGCTCGTGGCGGATATGCTTGGATTCTGTTCTCCTCCGAGAGAGCTTTCCAATGCATGTTTATTCACTCAAAACGACTAAAGAATGGATGAGTTGTGATGATCCAAAGTTGCTTCCTTGGTAGTGGAAAATTGGAAAAGAAAGCTAGTATCCCACATAAAAAAGAATATGGGCCTTTAATGGCTTTATATAGTAGAACACTCTTGTAGTGTTTAACTTGTGTTAGTATGTTATGCTCCACCACCTACGTGCGCAGGGGGGTACAAATTGTGGGATTTCGAGGCAAATTTCGTGGCTTCGCAAGCCTCGGGCTTTTCCGCGTGTGCGACCTGCGGACACGAATGCAGCAAAATCTGGGCCCGAAGAATTACGGACTACTTTTGCTGAATTTATTTTTCCACCGGGTTTGGGCTCAATTAAATTGACATTAATTCTGATTTGATTTCGGAATTAATTGCTTGGTTTAAATTAATTCATTTTGATTACAGATTTAATTTAATTTATAACCGCGTAAATTAATTAACGCATTTTAATTATTTACGAATCGTAGCACACAAGTCTTGCATTGCCTATATATATTCATTATAGATTAGGGTTTGCATTCACGAAAACACACAGCCTCTCGCGTCCAAAAACCCTAGCCGCGTCGGTGATAGTTCTCAGTCTTGTTCTAGTTCGTCGAAGGTGCTTCTCGCATCGTCAATCCGTTTTATCTTGGGAGGCGATCGTTCATCACATACGGTGAGGGCGAAATACGTTTTAAGGAGACACTTACGCACTGGACTCGGATTCTCTTACATATATCCTTCGTTTGATTACTGTCTCCTACGCACTTCCAGTTTTTTGATATTTTGCACACACAAACACAGTTTGATTTTGAACAGATTGTATAACAAATATCACTACTTACATGCTTGCTATAATTAACTACTCAAAATATAAAGAGTAAATATATAGCACTTTGGTGGCTTATACTATTTTGAATTTGCACGTTAGTGGCCGTCGTATTAAACTCAACATTTGTGTGGCCAAACAAATCATTTTTTAACAAATGAAGGGCTCCGCTCGGTGCGACCCAACGCCGTTAACTGACCAATGGCCTTAACGGCCGTTAACGGCGTTGGGTCGCACCGAGCGGAGCCCTTCATTTGTTAAAAAATGATTTGTTTGGCCACACAAATGTTGAGTTTAATACGACGGTCACTAACGTGCAAATTCAAAATAGTATAAGCCACTAAAGTGCTATTTACTCAAATATATAATGTTGCGCCAGAACGATTGCTCCATATCAGGCATTCATCTTTGTCCATTATGTTCTTTCTAGTGGCACTTGATTTATATACATATGCGATCATGCCAAGTACATGCACCAGTTGTTTGCGAGTTCAGTTTTTATAATTATTAATTTTCAAGATTCTGTACAGTAATAGCATTATTTTTAGCGGTAATTACAAGTAGAGCCGGCCAAACGGGCCGAACCGTTCGAACCGGCACGCCCCGAACCGTGTTTTTAACCGCCCGAAACCGTATAAACACGGGCCGGTTCGAAAACCGCATGAACCGAAACTGAGTACGGGCCGAACACGGGTTTAGAATCGAGAAACCGAACCGTAACCGGCCCGAAACCGCTTTAACCCGCTTGAACCGCACAAGCTGGAACCGTTTAACCGCGGTTTGAACCGCGAACCGCAAAACCGCGGTTTAACCGTGGAATTCTACACCGTAATCTGTATCAAATTTATATTTAAATAAATTAGCCTGATTTAAATTTTAAATATTAAGTTTATATTTACATAAATTAAATTTTATTTAAAAATGTCATTTTATAATTAAATTATTAAACACTCTACTAACTTATATTTTAAAATCTTATAAATCATCACCACTTAATAATTTTATAAGTTATATTAAACTGATTTTGATATAATAATTATATATTATATTATATACTATTAAATAAGATATTTTTAATTTTATGATAAAAAAATATTTAGCAGGGCGGAACCGGACCGCGGAACCGCTGGAACCGCTTGAACCGCGGAACCGGCCCGTGTTTCCTTTCGGTAGCAAATGCATGCCAAAATGCATGCCAAATCACATATTCGATATAGACGAATATTGGTAACTTTTAATTATTCAGTATTTTTTATTCAGATTAAATTTTTATAACCTGTTTTAGCCCGTATTTAAATATATTATAACAATATATATATATATATATATATATTCTCTCCGTCCCATCAGATAGTTTATTTTCACTATTTGCACGCATTTTAAAATTCTTATAAAATATAATTTCATAACATTTTTTTTAATTTATTCTTTTTTTGAATAAAAATTTAAACGTCAAATTTTTCTATTAATTAAATTAGAAAAATATAGAAGTTTATATATTAAACAAAATAAAAAGTTTATATTTTAATAAAAAGTGTCTATTTTAATACACTCGATATTTATATATTATTTTTTGTTTTATATGAAAACATAAAAGTTTACATTTTAAAATGAAATTGAAACTTAAAAAAAGGTAAAATTTATATTTTAATACACTCGATATTATATATTATACACTCGATAAAAATTATTTTCAAATTTATTATTAAATTAAAGGTAAACCGTTGAACCACGGTCACGGTTTGAACCGTTGAACCGCGGAACCACGGTTTGAACCGTGGAACCGCGGAACCGCGGTTCACCGTGTAACCGTTGGGCCAACGGTAACCTGCTGCCACAGTCTCAGTCGCAGGCTCACAGAGTCGCAGGTCGCAGCAGTCAGCAGCACAGCAATTGCAGCCTTCTTTCAGTCACGTCCAGTCGTCCAACGGCTCCCTGCACAACGGCTCCCTCTCCAACCCCGACTATATAAACCCCCGACCTCCCTCCATTGTCGACACATTCTGTGCTCTCTCTCTCTCTCACTCTCTCTCTCACTCTCCCTCTCACTCTCATCTCAGTCTAAACTCTGCTCTCTCAGTCCTTCACTCTTCTCAGTTCGCAGACACCATTTCCGGCCACCTTTAATCCTCGACGAACTAAATAAACACCAGTTCCGGCCACCGTTAATCATGGAGGAAGGAAGGGGTACAATATCTTCGCAAGAATCTAATCCCAGTCCCACAATGCTGCCGCCACGAGTCCCAGTTCCGGCAGACTTCTCCGGTGAAGGTTTGTTTTAAAATGATTTTGTTTTAATTTGATTTTTGTTTTGATTTAAAATGATTTTGTGTTAATTCGATTTTTGTTTTGATTTAAAATGATTTTGTGTTAATTCGATTTTGTTTTTGTTTTTATTTTAGACATAAAATGATAATGTTTTAATTTAGATTTTAGATTTAAAAGGATTTTGTTTTAATTTGTTTTTGAATTAAAATTTAATTACTGTGCCAGTGGGTGGTTTTCGAATTTAAGTTGTTTTTTAATCTAATTTGTTTTCCAAATTCAGGTGGCAGCAGTGGTGCCAGTGGTAGTAGTGCTCGCAAAAAGAATTTGAAGTCTCACGTGTGGAATTATTTTTCGAGGGAACAGACGGATGATCCTACACGAATTAAGATTCATTGTTTAATTTGTATAGAAAAAAGAATCGTTCAAGAACCCTTTACAATGCGTAAAGGCGGCGGTACGGGTACACTTAATCGGCATCTTGTGGAAAAGCACGGTATTAGTAAAGAAAGTCACGAAAGTGGAGAAGCACGTGGGGAATCGTCTTTACAACAAACGCAAATCGGTAGTTTCATGTCTTCAAACCCCGGTGGAGGTATGCCGTTTTCTTATAATAGAGAAAGAATGATTAATGATTTTGCTACTTATGTTACACTAGATGAGTTGCCTTTTTCACATGGTGAAAGCCCTAATTTAGAACACATGATAAGAAATTAGACGAGGATTTTGAAATATTAACATGGTGGAGAAATCATGAGATACAATTTCCAGTTTTAGCTAAAATTGCAAGGGATGTATTAGTAGTCCCTGCCTCTACAATTGCATCGGAGTCGGCTTTTAGTGCAGGTAGAAGAGTTTTAGACGAGAAGAGAACAAGTCTCGCGCCAGATGCGGTAAAGATTTGCGTTTGTAAAAAAGATTGGGACCAAGCTGCTAAAAGACAACAAGGATTAAAAGAAGATGACTCAGACGGTGAAGAAGATCCTTGGATGTTGATGGATACTACGACCGAAGAGGGCAATTCTTCAAATGAACAAGAAGAATAAATGAAAATTTTCTTTCGTTATGTATTTATTTATTTAGTTGTACAAGCGGTTTGTTCCGTTGAATTTTTTAGAGAGGAGTCCTCTCACATTATTTGTAAAAAATTTTTTCAATTTATAAAATTTACAAGAGGTACCGCCCTCTTTTTACCATTTTACTACAAAATTTTTTATAAGTTTATTATAATTTATTATTTAGTTACATAATAAATAAACTAAAAACAAAAAACAAAACTTAAACTAAATAAAGAAAAAACAAACAAATGACAAGACGTGCACTGCTTGTCTGCTTGTCTGCTTCTGCCACTCTGCCACTGCCAGTGCCATACTGCCGTCCACTGACCACTTGACAACAAGATAAGGCAACCCGCGAATTCGAACCGCTGAACCGTGAACCGGCCCGAACCGCATAACCCGATAAACCCGTATAACCCGTGTAAACCGTGTTATACGGTTACGGTTTTGCTTTTCTTCAGCCCGGACCGGACCGGCCCGGACCGCCATTCTTGGCGTGCCGGTTACGGTTTCACCGGAGACGGTCCGGAAACCGCCTGAACCGGCCCGAACCGCCCCGGCCCGCCCGTTTGGCCGGCTCTAAGTCGGAAGCATGGCGCAAGACAAAAGATGAAGCACTTCCCGTGGTTTTCTGTGGAAATGATAACCTCAGTGCGCTTTTTCATTTAGATTGAGCCATAGAGCCAGGAGGGGCCTGGCTTGAATTCAATACATTATGTTTTGTCTATGACAAAAATAAAAACTTTGTCAGAGGATAGAGTTCTCTCCAGCTCATAGTTAGGTTAGACTCTCTTAGGTAGTAGTATTCATTTTGATTGATTACTGAATAGAAAATGTTAAAACAAAGTATTCTCCACGTTTCGTTAAATTGTATACGTTATTTTTTGACATGTTTCTAATACCATTTTAAAGTAAATTTTTATAAAATTTTTTCTGAATAAAAGTTTGATATTTAAACTTCACTACAAGAAAACTGTAGTATTGACAGTTTTCTTGTAGTGCTTTTATCAAAAAAATTGAAAACATCATCAAACTATATTTTATAAGAAACTTGAAATGTGTGTAAATAATGGATATATATATATATAAATTACTGGGACGAAGAGAGTAATGAAGAAATAAATGCATTAGATAATAGTATAAATTTGAAAAAATACAGATTCTTTATAGTAAGAATAGCAGAGAAATAAGAACATGTCAGAATAAGATTATAAGCACTATTCCATTCCATTCTTCTTCTTGGTACAAATGGACACAACCTAAGTCTAACTTAGTTTGCCTTTGCTTCACGTTCCTGTTGTCTGCTTTTGGGTGAAGATCACTTCGGGTTGCTAAAAATACCATCTCAAGCTTTTGCATGTATACTGTGCATACTGCATGATACAGTCTTTGCTTAACAAAAGTGTCGGACGCTGAAGGCCTCTCAAAAAAATATTACATCCTCTGCATTTTATATGCGTTTGACCATTTTCACGTCTTGACTTGATAATTTACATAAATTTAATTTAAATTTTGTTTATAAATAAATATTTAAATATATATATATTAAGAAAATTAAAAATAAAAATAATACATTTTACTCTCAAATCAAAATCTATGAGAATATATAAAAAATCAAATAACTAATAAAGTGGACTAATTAAATTGGATCGACCAAAAGAAAGAATTGTTTCACGTTTAAGTGACACGGACACCGACCGAGGAGATCATTACAACAAAAAACAAGTTTTATGGGTGAGAATAATATATAAAAACCTACAAGAGAGGAAAAAATTTGTTAAACACCCAAAAGTTGATGAAGACGTAATTTAAAAAATATGCTCATTTAGAGAGTGTTATCGGCTTTTCTAAAGAATAAAAAAAATATATAACTCATAGGCAATACTCATTTCATGAAAGAATATCCGGGGCCCGTTAGTGTGCATGAATTATATTTATGACCATATACATAAAATATACTATTCTTTAAAACAAGTTTAATTAATAGGGTGTAATTTTATTTTCACCTCCATGCAGGTCCGCTCTATCGAGATGCAGGTCGGCTCTATCGAGACTAACAAGAAGATATAGCAAGTCCAATAAGTTTCTTTTAATTAAGTTACAATTTGAAAATATAACAAAAATTGTTTTTCAAGTATTTATCATTTATTGATGATTATGCCTTTCAAAAAAAAAAATTATTGATGATTATAGGAAAAAGTATATATTGATTTCTTAAATAATAGTGATCTCTCTTCATATCTTAATAATGAGAAATCACTATCCATTCATTATTTTATATATTAATATTTCACACCAGAAAGATTCATATTAATAAAATATTTATTTTTTATTTTTTTCTCTTTAAAAATAATTGTAATTTAAAAAGTTTGTTATATAATGATAACAGATTTAAGAATTTTTGTTGAATCTATACGCAAAATATTATTACTGATCACTAGATCTATTCATTGGGCCAATAAGATTATAAACTCATTATTCTTAGGAATCATCAGTGGTGAAGGACAAAAAAACACCATAATTGCACCTTCTATGCACATATATAGATACATCAAATATAACATTCAGAACCCCATAAATTTTCATCAACAAACTGTACATGTTTAAATCTGCAAAACAACTCAAACATGACATGGATATTATATCATTTAGATAACCCGGCAACTGGTTACAATAGTCACAATTCTTTAATAATTTTAGTTATATTGTAATATAATTTATAAATAATATTGAAAATAATATTAAAATATAAAATTAAATTAACATATAATATATACAGAATTTTATTGAACTTGATTATTAGAAACCTACTTAACATATTCAACATTGTTATGACCAATTTTGGTTATAAGTGGAGACAAGGGCGCGCCCTTCTCGGGGCATTCCTGGGGGCGCGGCCTTATGTTTCGGAGAAAGATGCAACGTATATGGAGGACTAAGAAGACAAGGCAGCAAGGATCAAGGGCGCGCCCTCAAGGGCCGCGCCCACAGTTAGATATTATGTGTGAGGATGAGTGAGTCTCGATGACGACCCTTCCGAGGGATATTGAAGACAACCCTTCCGGGGGATATTGAAGACAACCCTTCCGAGGGATATGAAGACTAGTGCCAGGCTCATCTGGAAGTTATCAGGCTCATCTGGTAGTTCCCGGGTTACGACCGGGCGTGATCTGTAATCCCCAATCCTGCTATCTGCCGGGTTGTCCTCGTGCGGGGGCTTGGGGTGATCACGGTTGTAGAAGGCCCTCAGGGGTGACATGAAGGCCGATCATATGTCTGGGTCCTGTATTCTGGTGAGTTAGCCCTCATTGGGGGACTGAGACGATCGTGTAATTTGGCTCCTCAATGGTCTTACCTCTTAGTGAGAACCTTCACTAGGGGGTAAGGACGCGTCCCTACACCTCAAGGAAGTGGTCACGGCTCTATCCGATGTCTCCTCCATGCTACGAAAAGTAGCGGTTAGTGTCATCTCTCGTAGTGGAGATGATGTCGTATCCGTGATGTACTTGGACTAGGAGTCTAAGGTAGTTGCCTCCAGGCTTACTTCTAACTGGAGTAGAACTCTAAGTGATAAGTCACCGGCCCAAGGTTGGTCTTATCCCCAAGAGGCCTAGTCCTGATCAAACTAGGAGTCTTGGTTCAATAGAACTACGTATGGCTTGATCCCCTATAAATTTAGGGGTACGTAGGCACATTAGGGGATCATGAGTTGCGAGCACGTGAGACCAACTCAAAACCCTAATCTCAGCCACCCCCTAAAACACACAACCACCGCACTCCGGCGACCAAAACCACCGTCCCAGATCTTGATTCCAGCCATGAACCTCATCTTTGTTGATTACCAAATTCCTCTATCAACAAATTGGCGCTAGAAGGAGGGGCCTATTCAAGATCTACATCTATGGAGGAAAGATGTTAAATCAAATCTAATGTTCTGAAGATTTTCATGGTGGACATACAAGAAAATTCGCAGGGATTGTGCTACAAGCATCACCAACACTGTTTTGGTCATATCTTGATTTCTAGACATCCGATTTAGATGATCTTACAGCCCACGCGAAGCTTGTCAAATTCCGGTTAATTCAGAGGTGGTACCATCAGGAGAAAAGGGCTGGAATCGGTCTGAAAATAGGGCCGAAATACAGTTACGAATTTTCACCCAAGAATCCTATTCAGTTTCGAAAACCTGTTGCTAATCGGTTTAGGATGACACCTAAACCCTATTCAGAGAAGGAGATGATGATAAAAGGAGCCAACAAGAAGGCTCTTGGAGATGTCCTGATACTCTTAAAGTTGGAAGGAGTTGAGGCTAATTTGGCCTAAACAAGATGAAATTCGGATTTGTGGGAGAGTCTGCGCACCAATCACGATTTTGGCTATAACTTGAGTTCCAGGAGTCAGAATTGAGTGATTTTACTGCTCACGCGAAGATAGCAAAATTCTCTACAATCCAGGAGTGATTTGGTATTCTACTTTCTGGTCGAAAGACACATAAAAGGGTCTGAACAGTCACGGTTTATAAGAAAAAGAGCTGCATCTCAATCCCTTAAGGCGCGCCTCCACCTGACAGGGCGCGCTTCTATCGTCAAATTACCGGGAGCTCAAAGGAGGACCATCTTCAATAAAATTTCAGGGATAACCTAAGCTGCGAGCAGGGTTTTTTGGAATGGGGAGTCAGCGAAGGATGCAATTTTCAGAGACCCGACACGTTCGAATGGCGCGCCTCCCCCTGACAGGGCGCGCCTCCAGGTAAAACTCCATTCTAAACCTCCTCATTATTTCATTCTCTAGAAAAGTATGGCGTATATCTAATTACAGGTGATGTGGTGTCCGACTACCACCATAAAAAATGCACCCCTTTACACCTTTGAAGAAAGCGCGCCTCCCCTTGACAGGGCGCGCCTCTAGGTAAGTTTTTTGCATCACCTTCACATACTATTACCAGCTAGTTTGTCGTGGTTTAATCCGTTATAGGAAGGAGTTCGCATCCTTGGACTCAAAGGATTTCTGAAGTGGCGCGCCCTCCCCTGAGCGAATGCTTCAAGGTTTACGAGAGGCGTATCTTGTGGGCCTAACCACATGTGACGATATGAAAGGGAAAGTTACGAGCGGGGAGTTATTCAAATAGAACCTAGCTTGAAAAGTTATAAAGGGTGCGCGCCTTCCCCTGACCGGGCACGCCTTCAGGTAAATACTAAACCCCTTCAGTATTTGGTTCTCTAGGACTATTGCATGTATAAAGCTGCAAGTATCGTGGTGTTCGATTACCTCGATGAGGAATGCGCCTCTTCGCCGTGCCGAATAGTCGCGCCCTTCTCTCATAGGGCGCGCCCTCAGGTCAAGTCCAACATTCTAGAGGAGCTGTCTTTCTTGATTAGGACGCGCCCTCCGTTCTACAGGAACGTAGCATGATACCTGCAAGGTCTTTGATCAAGGTACACTTAAGGCCTTTCAAAGGTTACCTAATTATCCATGACCAACTCTGGGTACTATGAATTTTAACCATCCATGATACGCTCTGGATGTCATCCACGATCTACTCTGGATGCTATGATTATTTACCTATCCATGATACGCTCTGGATATTATACTTGCGCATCCATGATACGCTCTGGACATTATACTTGCGCATCCATGATACGCTCTGGATCTTACATATCCATGATTTTGCTCTGGATAACACTTTATACTATTGATTCCCCATTGAGCTATGAGCTCTGGGACCCGTGCGATGCACCGGAGCTTTTTAAACCACGATAAGATTCGTGATGCCCCATATGGGATGATGTATGGACTGGGGAGTGGTCCTTTTGAATTTCTTAAGCAAGTGATTCACGCGTGAAAAAGTAAGGCTGCGCCAAAGGCCGCGCCCTCTACTTAATCCTTGGAAAAGATCAAAAGAGCCCACATTATATGTAAGGCTGCGCCCTCTGCTTATACAGTCCTTGGAAGAGAAAAATATTGCAGGAAAGGAAGCGCCATCGGCCGCGCCCTCTACTCAGGCAATTCTTTAGAAAAAGATAAAAAAGGGGGGTCATGTTATAACAAGGCGGCGCCATTCTGTAAGTCGCGCCTTATATGTACTGTTCCTAGGTATCATGGACACACTAAGGCTAAAAACAGCCACAAACCTTCGCACCGCGAAGGCGCGCCCTTCTTTTGTTGAAGTTTGTTGTGAGAGGAATTGATACAACACCCCCAGAACCGTATAGCACAATTATAGGGATATTTGTTATAACTACGAAAATCACGGCTAGCTCTTAGGGGCTACCGTTAACATAAACTAACGAAACAAATGAGAAACAAGTGTGTTTAAGGGCTGAGCTTGCAAAGAACCAAACAACGAGGCCGGAATTATGGAATTCCGTCCTGCAATTGCCCGGAAATATCTGTCACAAAGGTTACACGTGCCTCTCTTTAGAGTGTAGAACTCGTGAATATGATTCTCCTCCCTTTGCAAGGTGCCTACATACCCTATATTTATAGGGATCAAGCCCATGTAGTTCTCGATTTAGGACTCTGAAGAGATAAGCTCTTATCCCCTCGAGTTTAAGATAAAACAGCCTTCTTTCAGTAGTTATCCAGCGGTATCCCACTCCAAGTAGGTTACTTGAAGCCTTCATCTTGCATAATTATCCGAATATTCTTGAATTATCTTCCCCCGATCATAATTATCTTCATAATGTATGTATTTATCCCTTAATTCGTAGATAAATAATAGCTAACACACTCCCGATATGTCTCCAATTCGCCCTCCTAGAAACAAGGAAGAAGAGTCCTGTTTGGAGTCTGCCTGCCATTCTGCCCAGGCGGCGGAAGCCCTGCCAGCGGCATCCCCTAACTACAGCCCCGTAACTGCAAGCCAGGATGCACTTAGCGGTAACCCCTAGCAGTGGTAACCCCTAAAGCGCCTTCAGGTGCAACCCCATTCTGATGGCAGCCTTCACTATATTTCCAGTGTGAGTCCATACACCTTCTTGTACACCTTCAATGATCCACCCAGCCATGGTGAAGCCCATTATTCTTAACCAAATGATTCCAATAAGCCCAAGTGAAGCCCAAATAATATGATGGGCTGTAAAATAGGCCCAGGGAGATTTTATGGCACAACAACTACCCCCCGGTTCCTTGAAGTATTAAATACGAGAGGAACCTAAGAACGGTAACCCTCAATCATCCAGCTGCAAGCCCTTGAATTATGTCAGAAATTAGTCGTATATTATTTCTAAGCTTACGTGGGCGTAGCCCGATGTAAGAAACAAGAAATAATTCAGACGTAATTCCCACACATAATTATAAAACCAATTATATTAATTCAATACAACCACCGCAAGCCTTGAATATTTATTCCCAAAGATAATTAAAATTATTTTCCAATTTGTCCGGGCTCGCACAAATCCAATTCCAGCTCTTTTAACTTCCAAAGCTTATCCAAATATTTGAATATAAGGCTTATCCCATAATTAAAATTTGAAATCATTCCAAACCCAACCAAATCGCCTAGATTGGTGGTGCAGCTGTGGAGTCCCAATTAAACTCTACCCCTTCAGCTGTCTAATCCCCTCCTCGGGAAGCTTCACACCATCAAGGCTTCCGCATGCCTATCCAATCGCAGCGCGCCACCTGGCAGGGCTGTCCCCCACTTTTTCCCACTATATATACATCGGCCCGAAGCCTTGCCTTACTTTTTTTTATATCTCCCCAACTCTTCACTCTCCCACTTCTCACACTCGAAGCATCCCAGGCGCAGAGCTATTTCGTTTTTCCGGCGTTCTCTTCGGCTTTTCTTCTACTTCCGACCAAAGGTATGTTTCTTGACCTCCGGCTTTCCTTTTCATTACATTCATCCATGTTTGTGGCTAAATGCTTGTATGATCCATGCCTGTTTGTCTCTTCTCTACTTTTCAATTGCTCACCTCGGTATGCGTGCACACATCCACATTTGTCCATCTGAGGTTACTTCAGTAGATTAAACCGCCAATATGCCCTGCATGCCAGTATAGTTAAATATGTACACTCGTTCTCGGAATGCACACACACCACATGCTTTGATTTGGCCCTGATTATGTTATGTGTATCTCGTGACCTGACTGCCACTCTCGGCGTTGCTGTGACGCCTTGTCGATTCGCAGCCCCAATTACGATTTTAGGCCATAAGCCCTAGGTTCCCAATCAGCCTTCAGAGGAAACCCCTCTTTTGCGATCGAAACCCCTTTGTGTGTCTTTATCTGCCTTGGATGTTTTATTGTGTGATTTGCTGCGTTGTACTTGCTTAGATTGTAGCCTAGGGTAATTATTGGATGTTGACTGTTGTGGTTGAGACTGGGGTTAGGATTAGGCTTCCCGCTCCGGGTCCCTTGTTGGGCTTCCCGAAGAAGATGAACCGCCCTCCGTGGCCTGTGCCACCTCCTGTGAGGGATGTAGTCCTCTTACACCTCAGGGCTCCAACTGAAGCCTTTTCATTCCTTCCTCACGCCCGTAGGGCTCCACCCTTGCAGCCCAGTCTTCCGCAAACCCTTTCTCCTTCTTCCTTTTTGTTTTTCTTTCTCTCGACCGCTCCTCATCTTGCTGTGTCCTTTCGTTAACCCATCCTTTCCTATTGTAGATGTCTCAAGGATCCATGTCCTCACACTCTTCTCAGTCTGCCACCAGCAAGGCTCCCGTTGTTGCAGTTGACACGGGATCCTCTTTTAGCCAGGACCTTCAACCTGCCCGGCCCAGCTTAGGGGTTAGCTCCAGGACCCGCTCCAGGCGCAATTTGGTGGTGAAGGAGCTCAACTGGACAACCTCTGAGTCCAGTAAGGCGGATGGGACCTCGGGCTTCCCGCTGGACCCTGCTGCTGAAGCCCTCGAGGGGAGCCCCGAGGAGGCTGAGCGGGAGGCTGAGGCTTCCGTGGAGGTGATCGAGCCTCCAGCTGTAGTCCTGGCCTGCGAGCATATGGACTCCATCATGACTCCTGTTCGGCTGCAGTCCCTATTGGAGTCCTGCAACCCCGGCTGCACCTTGGGGATCCCGAAGCCAGGAGAGAGGTGTCACCGCTTTGACACCCTCAAGCCAGGCACTGGCTACCCCAAAGCCGTGCTTTCCGCCCAGTTCTTCAGGCTGGGTTTGTCTCTCCCCCTCCATCCTTTCATCCTGGAGGTCTTGGACTTCTATGAGGTCTCCCCCATGCAGCTCACCCCCAACTCCTACCGCATGGCGGTCTGCCTCTACATCCTCTATGACATCCACCATGGGGTGAGGATGTCTGCCTTGGAGTTGGGCTGGTTCTTCCAGCTGAAACTTACCGGCAGGACCCCCGGTTTCTTCTACCTCACTGCCTGGAACACCCATCATAAGAAGGGCATCAAGGGCAACCGCCAGTCGATGTCGGACTGGCAGAAGCTCTTCCTTTACTGCTATGACTGCCCAGTCTACAGGAAGGACTTCAATCTCTCCCCCAGTAAGCCAGCTTTTCCTTAATCCATTGTCCAGTTTTGCCTTTTAGGGTTCCCGTTTAGTTTCCTTACGCTTGTATTTGTTGTAGACATGCCAGTGCAGACTCCTCTGGCGGGAGAGTCCCTTGAGAGGGCCAAGCATGTGTTGGGGCTATCCACCGGGCTAGGTGATGGCTCCAGCCTGCTTACTCCGGAAAATCTGGAGAGGCTCGGTTTTTCCACCACGATGGTGGATGCATCCCCCGTTGACGAGGGGGGTGCAGATGTGGAGGCGACGGGAAACCCAGGTTTCCTCTTAGCTTGCACCTTTGAACTTACTTTCCTGATATTCGCTTTATAAATTTCCTTCCTGCATGATTTGTGATATTTATGCCATCTGCTATGCTTGCACCTCTCCATGTTTCCGTATATGTTTGAATATTATCTAATTGTTTCTCTTTGTTTCTGTCTGCAGATATGGCTTCCAACGTTCCCAAATTCGTCAAGCGCTCCACCAAGTACGAGGACCTGTTCGGGGAGGCCTCTGATCCTCAGGCTCCCCTTCCGGTCAAGCCACTCTCTCAGCTTCCTTCTCCCTCTCTGGAGCAAAAGAAGGCCTCCTCCGGGGGTCGCAAGCGGGACCCCTCCAAGACTGCTGAGGCGGGGTCTTCAGCTGAAGGCCGCACAAGCAAGAAGCCCAGGTTAACCCTGGCCCGCAGCTCTCCCGCTTCCTCCTCTTCTCAAAAAACTCAGCTATTTCAGCGGATGCTCTCCGACCAGGTCCCCGAGGCTACTGTCCGGGAGTGGGACAGGCTTTCAATAGCCGAGGCCACCCGTGACAAGGTGGTGGCCAACGCTAAGAGCTTGTTCCTCGATCTGAAGATGGGGGAGCATGTTGCTGACACCGCCCGGGTCAATGAGAAGATGAGGGCGGACTTGAAGCAGGCTAAGGCGGACCTGGCTTCCGCCGTCAAAGACAGAGATCTTGTGCGGAAGGCCAACCAGGAGCTGAAGGAGGCTGAAGCCAAGGTCCGTGAGGAGAGGAGGAAGGAGGATGCCGTGAGGCGTTCCTTGGAGGAGGAGACGGATGGCCTGGGGAAGATGGTGAAGAGGCTGGAGGGCCAGGTGAAGGAGTTGCAGGAGGCTGCCGCCGCTGCGAAGGCGACGAGGAAGGAGCGGGAGGCCGCCGTTTTCGAGGCCGGAGTTGCCGCAGGGGTCAAGGACTGCGTGAAATCGGCCTACCGCTTCTTCCCTGACAACGACTGGGCCAAGTTGGGGCCCGATGCGGCGGTAGCCCTTGAGGAGGCAAAAGTTGAAGAAGCCACCAGCTCTGGGAAAGCCGAAGCCAGTGCCAAGGAAGTTCTTGGGGGTACTTCTGAGGGAGAAACTGCGGCTAAGGACCGACAGGAGGCTGAGAAGGCATCCCTTCCGGAACTTGATGTGGTGGCCCAGGTGGAGGCCTTAGTTGTGGCTCCCTCCTCGAACGCAATCTCCTCGGACGCCCTGGCAATCGATGAAGACCCCAAGGCCTCCTCCTCTCCAGCTGCTTCTTAATCCTCCCTTCCCCGTGTTTAATTAAACCTTTATTAATTACGAATATTTTTGCTTGGCGCTTGTCGTCATGAATTGTTATTTTTTGGATGAGGGTGCGGGCACCTCCGAATGCTCCGCAAGACATTTACTGCTTCAAGGGACCTCCCCCTGTGGGTGTGGGGAGGAATTTTCCCTTGAATTTTATTATCTTTATAATAGCTGCACTTTTCCTCCATTACTTGTCTTGTATGATTTTTCTGCATTCCCTTGGATATTTTTGTGCTGGTTGCCTAACTTTTCCATGCAGGTAGAAGGGATGAATATAGGGGATAACCCTTGTACTGAAAGTGTACACATTGTCCACCTTCTGGGGTTTGCGACCCTTGGGGCCTTGTTCTTCAAGGTTGCTTCCTTCTTTGCGAATGTATGCTAATGTATGTGTTAACTCACGAATAGCGTATATAAAAGCACTTGATCTTTCCTTGTAATACTCCGTTCAAGCATAGTTGAATCCGATCTCGCATGTGTGAAAATCTAGGAACACCATTGGGCTTAAGCTCCAAAATGACCCCTAGGTGTAAGCCTTTAAAGTAGTCTCCCGGTATAAGTTTTGAGATAATTTGACAACGTAGGCCTTGTAATAATTCCTCCAAATAAGTTCCGAAGTAATCCCACGAAGTGAGCTTTTTAGTGATCCCACAAAGTTGGCCTTGTAATAACTTCACCAAGTAAGCCTTATGAGCCTGGATAGGCTTTAAACTCGAAAGCTGCGGTAAGCCTTCAGCCTTGAAAGCCTTGATAGGCTTGAAACCTTGAAAGCTTGAAAAGCTTTAGCCTTGAAAGCCTTGATAGGCTTGAAACCTTGAAAGCTCGAAAAGCTTTAGCCTTGAAAGCCTTGATAGGCTTGAAACCTTGAAAGCTTGAAAAGCTTTAGCCTTGAAAGCCTTGATAGGCTTGAAACCTTGAAAGCTTGAAAAGCTTTAGCCTTGAAAGCCTTGATAGGCTTGAAACCTTGAAAGCTTGAAAAGCTTTAGCCTTGAAAGCCTTGATAGGCTTGAAACCTTGAAAGCTTGAAAAGCTTTTGCCTTGAAAGCCTTGATAGGCTTGGAACCTTGAAAGCTTGAAAAGCTTTAGCCTTGAAAGCCTTGATAGGCTTGAAACCTTGAAAGCTTGAAAAGCTTTAGCCTTGAAAGCCTTGATAGGCTTGAAACCTTGAAAGCTTGAAAAGCTTTAGCCTTGAAAGCCTTGATAGGCTTGAAACCTTGAAAGCTTGAAAAGCTTTAGCCTTGAAAGCCTTGATAGGCTTGAAACCTTGAAAGCTTGAAAAGCTTTAGCCTTGAAAGCCTTGATAGGCTTGAAACCTTGAAAGCTTGAAAAGCTTTAGCCTTGAAAGCCTTGATAGGCTTGAAACCTTGAAAGCTTGAAAAGCTTTAGCCTTGAAAGCCTTGATAGGCTTGAAACCTTGAAAGCTTGAAAAGCTTTAGCCTTGAAAGCCTTGATAGGCTTGAAACCTTGAAAGCTTGAAAAGCTTTAGCCTTGAAAGCCTTGATAGGCTTGAAACCTTGAAAGCTTGAAAAGCTTTAGCCTTGAAAGCCTTGATAGGCTTGAAACCTTGAAAGCTTGAAAAGCTTTAGCCTTGAAAGCCTTGATAGGCTTGAAACCTTGAAAGCTTGAAAAGCTTTAGCCTTGAAAGCCTTGATAGGCTTGAAACCTTGAAAGCTTGAAAAGCTTTAGCCTTGAAAGCCTTGATAGGCTTGAAACCTTGAAAGCTTTCCTTCCCACCGGTGTAGCCAAGTTATCAAGTTGTGTTTACGAGTTTTAGTGTATTTAGCATTTTCGATTTCCAAATTTATTTGAATTTTAAGCCAAATGAGTAATGTTAATGATACGCCTACTACCCCCCGAGTTCTTTAGCATAATTTTAATTATGGTGGAGAACTAGATGCAATTGAAGCCTTAAATAATTTTTTAAAGCATACATGAAGTATTCAATTAACAATCACGGTAAGCAAGTAAGCATACACAACATTTTCATAACGGAAAGCTGCAAAATTTTATTGAACCACATGGTAGAAATTGACATAGCATAATATTGGGGGGTGCAACGACACTACCCCCCGAGCGTCCTAGCAAGTAAAGCAAATAGTAGCCTGATAATTCTCCTAAAAGCATAGCGATTACAACTAATAAATCGCCTTTATTTCCTGACCCTTAAGCCGAAGCCTACAGAAATACTACCCGGGTGAAGCTACTGGTAATACCTCTTTAAGTGTTGGGCATTCCATGCCCGTGGTATGAGTCTTCCATCCATGTCTGTGAGGTGATAGGTACCTTCCCAAAGCACTGTTTTGATGATATATGGTCCTTCCCACTTTGCACCAAAGGCCCCATGAGCGGGAACCCTCATGTTAGGCATCATTTTTCTGAGAACTAGGTCTCCCGTTTTGAGGGGTCGAGCCCTTACTTTCTTATCAAAATATTTACGGGTCCTTTGTTGATATGCAGCAAGTTTCAATTGAGCCGTATTTCGTACTTCTTCAATCAGATCTAAGTAGAGCCTGTGGTTGACTTCATTATTCTCAGGGTCGTAGTTATCCCTTCGAAAAGATCCTGCTCCAACTTCTACGGGAACCATGGCTTCACACCCGTATGTTAGGGTAAACGGGGTTTCGCCGGTGGTAGACCTTGGAGTGGTGTTGTAAGACCACAACACCATGGGAAGTTCCTCCGGCCAGCATCCCTTTTTCTCTTTCAGTTTGGCTTTCAAGGTGTGCTTAATAATTTTGTTTACGGCCTCCGTCTGACCGTTGCTCTGAGGGTGGCACACCGCGGAGAAGCCTTTCTTTATGCCAAGGTTTTCACAGAAATTCATCATTTCATTGCTGTCAAACTGTTTCCCATTGTCTGATATGAGCTTGTAGGGAACCCCGTAACGACAGACGATTGCGCGACAAACGAAGTCTACCAACTTCCTTGCAGTGATGGAAGCTAGGGGTTCAGCTTCAGCCCATTTAGTAAAGTAATCTACAGCCACGACTGCATATTTCACCCCTCCTTTCCCTTTTGGCAATTCACCAATCAGATCTATCCCCCAAACAGCAAACGGCCAGGGGCTTGTCAGGGTCTTCAGGGATACCGCGGGACTCTTGTTTGTATTAGAGAACCTCTGGCAGCTGTCACAGGCCCTGGCGAAGGCATGAGCATCCTTGTGGAGGGTAGGCCAGTAGTAGCCTTGACGAAGGATTTTGTGAGCGAGGGAGGCACCCCCCGAGTGATTCCCACAGATCCCCTCATGCACCTCGCGCATAATGTATTCACACCTTACCCCAGCGACACACCTGAGGAGGGGCCGATTGAATCCCCTTTTGTAAAGGATTCCATCATAAATTACATACTGGGCAGCCTTGTACCTCAATTTTCTGGCCTCATCTTTGTCTGTAGGCAGGGTTCCATTGGCTATGTATTCGTGGATTGGGGTTGTCCAGAGGTTAGTCTCATCAGCTTCAACATCCATGACTTCAATTTTGGGGATGCTAGGCTGATACTGGATTTCGAGGGGGATCACCCCGAGCATGTGTGCATCCCTCTGAGAGCCTAATTTGGCTAAAGCATCAGCATCTGCATTCTCAGACCTTGGTATTTGCTCTAGCTTGATTTCTCTGAATTTTCCAATTAATTCCTGGGCATACCGCATATAGAGATCAGTGCGGGGACCCCTAGCTTGGAAGCCTCCTCGGATGTGCCAGACTACCAGCATAGAATCACTGTAAACATTCATGTTTTCCACTCTCATTTCCAAGGCCAGCCTCAGGCCAGCTATTAGGGCTTCATACTCCGCGTCGTTGTTAGTGGCATTGAAGTCGAAATGAATGGAGCTTTGCAGCTTATGGCCTTCCGGACTGACTAAGACAATGCCAGCCCCGGCCCCATTTCCATTTACAGCCCCATCGACGTACAGGTTCCACCAAGGGGAACAATTCTCAGGTATGGCTACTGAAGACTGGGGTTCAGGTGTGCATTCCATCCCTTCGACCTCAAAAGTAGGTGGAAATTCTAAGATGAAGTCAGCTAGCACTTGCCCCTTTATTGCGGTTCTAGGCTTGTACTCTATGTCAAACTGGCCCAGCTCGACCGCCCATTTCATGATTCTTCCCGAGGCTTCCGGCTTGTGCAAGACCTGTCTGAGAGGGAAGGATGTTCGTACTTCAATCTTGTGAGCCTGAAAGTAAGGCCTTAATTTGCGGGAAGCCAAGATTAGTGCATAGGCTAACTTCTCCATGTTTGAGTAGCGGGTTTCAGCATCAAGTAATCTCTTGCTCACATAGTATACTGGCTGTTGGGCTTGCTCTTCCTCCTTGATCAGGACGGCGCTAATTGAGAACTCGGAAACCCCTAGGTAAAGGATCAAGGCTTCACCCTCCGTTGGCTTGGCCAGCAGGGGCGGGCTTCCAAGTTGCTCTTTCAGCTTCAGGAAAGCAGCCTCACATTCTGTCGTCCATTCAAATTTTTGCCCCTTTTTTATGGCTGCGAAAAATTCTCTACATTTGTCTGAGGATTTTGAGATAAACCGGTTTAGGGCGGCGACCCGGCCTGTAAGGAATTGCACCTCCTTTACGTTCCTAGGCGACCTCATTTCAATTAAGGCCTTGATCTTCGCAGGGTTAGCTTCGATTCCCCTGTGATTGACAATGAAGCCCAAGAACTTGCCGGATTCAACCCCGAACACGCATTTTTGGGGATTCAACTTCATCCTATGATCCCTCAGTATGTCGAACATCTCTGATAAGTGTGTAACATGATCGTAAGCCTCCTTTGATTTTACTAACATGTCATCTACATACACTTCCATAGTTCTTCCAATCTGATCTTTAAACATCTTATTGACCAGCCTCTGATATGTAGCCCCAGCGTTTAATAGCCCAAACGGCATGCCTATATAGCAATAAAGCCCCCTGTCGGTGATGAAGGAGGTGTGTTCCTGATCTGGCTCGAACATGGGGATCTGATTGTAGCCCGAGTAGGCGTCCATGAAGCTTAACAGTGCATGCCCCGCAGTGGAATCCACCAATTGGTCAATTCGAGGGAGCGGGAAGCTATCCTTAGGGCAAGCCTTGTTCAGATCAGTAAAGTCTATGCAAGTCCTCCACTTTCCGTTAGGTTTTTTCACCAACACTGGGTTTGCTAGCCAAGTGGGGTAAAAAGCTTCTTTCACTAGGCCTGCCTTCAATAGTCGGTCTACCTCTTCTTGAAGAGCGGTAGCCCTTTCCCCGCTAATTGGTCTTCTTTTCTGTCTGACTCCCTTCCTGTCTGGGTCAATATTGAGGTGGTGGCACATGACTTCCGGGTGAATCCCGATCATATCCGAATGGTTCCAAGCGAAGACGTCCAGATTATTCTTTAAGAATGCGGTCAGGGTTTCCCTTAGGTCCGGTCCCAACTGTTCCCCAATTTTTAGTTCTTTAGTGGGGTCGGACTCATCCACCAAGATGGACAGGGTATCCCCAGCTGCTCCAGTCTTCACTTGGGTTTCCGGCATCCTTGGGTCGAGGTCGATCTCAACGGTAACCTCTTTGTTGCCACCCTCTTGGGGTTGCGTACCCAGGATTTCATGAACGGGAAGCCGTGTTCGGTTTCCGAGTTGATAGGTTACCATAGCACTATTGAAGTCACAAGGTGCCTCGCACTCATTTTCTTGCTTTTTATTCTGGGGCTGTTTTTGACCATCTCCTTCGAAGTCACTGTCAGTAACATCTTCCACAATCCCTTCAACCAGGGTTTCAGCTGTATCAATTTTCTTTGCTGGGAGTTCATCCGTGGGTGCAAGCCCTTCATGCACGGCATGCGAGGCTTCTAGATAAGGATCTTCCCCCGGATGTTGTACGATGATCACCATGTTGCAGGTTGCTTTCACAAACTTTATTAAAACTCTTCCCTGAGCCTTGGTTTCAGGTTTCTCTTCAATATCTACCTGCTTGTAACAGCTCTCCGGGATATCTTCATCCATTTGTTGGGCTTCTTTACAGGCTTTTACTGCGGACCTCAAAGCCTTGCTATAACATTCCCGGGAGTCAGCCTGACATCCTCGTACACACCCTACCCCATTGGGGGTTGGGAACTTCATGGATAGGTGGTATATTGAGGTTACAATTCGCATGTCCCTTAAAATGGGTCTGCCCAGGATCCCGTTATAGGAGATGTCTTCGTTTACTACCATGAACTCTGCAACCTGAGTGACAGCTCGGGGTTCCACTCCAAGGGTGATTGGGAGTCTTACCCTTCCAACAATCTGGACAGCATTCCCCGTGAAACCATACAACTCATTATAGCAAGCCATCATATCCTTATCCGCCATTTTCATTCTTTGATACGCATTGTAGGCCAAGATATTGACAGAGCTTCCGTTATCGACGAGGAGCCTGTGTACATTGACATTTCCGATCACGGCTGTTACCACCAGGGCGTCGCTATGAGGATGGTGTACCGCGCGCGCATCCCCCTCAG
Source organism: Daucus carota subsp. sativus (assembly GCF_001625215.2). Taxonomy (NCBI): domain Eukaryota; kingdom Viridiplantae; phylum Streptophyta; class Magnoliopsida; order Apiales; family Apiaceae; genus Daucus; species Daucus carota. Next base: position 22,344,239 of record NC_030388.2, read on the forward strand.
TGAAGGTAATGTCCATAGTCTCCCCTTTGAACATTTTGGGAGGCCTTTCAGACAGATGGCACACATTGGTTAAGGGCGGCCCTCGGGCTTCCCGTACGTATCTCTTCATAGCACTGCGTCCCTGGCCTCCCACGAAGGGCCCTCCGATGATCATTCGTACACTACCAGCACGGGTGTTACGGTTGGCTTCCTGGTTATTTGTCCTTTCAGCTTTCTTTTCCTTATATTTCTTAGCCTCTTGGGCTACGAACTCCGTCAGGTATCCTGTTCTGATAAGATCCTCTATGTGGTCTTTAAGATGAATACATTCCGCTGTGTCGTGCCCATTCAAATCGTGGAAAGCGCAATATTTTCCCTGGTCTTTCTTTCCAGGGGGTCCACTTCGAAAGGGCTTCCGGAAGAGTCTCGCCTTATCTCCGACCTCAAAAATGTGATCTATAGAAGCCGTCAGCGGCGTGTATTCGAGGTACCTTGCTTCTCTTGCCTTCCTCATTGTCAACCTTGACTTATCAAAGCCCTGCGTGCTGGTTGTGTTCACGGTAATGGGCGAGGTCTTGCCATCCCGGCTCGAGGATTTTTCTCCAGCAGGCCTTACGTAGGGATTCCTCTTGTAGGTGTTCCTCCTATCTGGGCTGTAAGACCTATCCCTCTTGTTTTTCCAGCTGCTACGGCTTTCAGACTTTGACTCCTTCTTCAACTTAGCCAGGGATTCCTCGATCACTTTATGGGGTTCAGCCCTAGCAAAGAAGTCAGCTAGGGTTTCAGGCTCCCGCCCTTGCAACTCCTTCCAAAAGTCTGTCCCGGGCCTTACCCCTGCTATCAAGAAGTTCTTCAGGGTTTCTTTTGAGGTTGGCCTAACCCGGGGTACCTCTGCGTTGAAGCGCTTGAAATACTCTCTCAATGTCTCATGCTCCTTTTGCTTGATATTGGCCAGAGTGTTGGCAGGCGGGGCGTAAGTGACGGAAGCCCTGAACTGTCCCACAAACTGTTCGCACATTTTCCTCCAGGAGCTGATGGAATCAGCGGGAAGCCTCTTGAACCAGTGATGAGCGTCATCCCTGAGGGTTGCAGCCAACAAGCGACATTTTGTGAGATCTGGAATTTGGTAGACCTCCATCTCAGTGTCAAACCGGCTAAGATACTCCACGGGGTCCGTGGTTCCGTTAAATCGCAGGTCGCCAACCCCCCTGTAGATACGAGGCAGGGGCGACTCCCTAACCTTCTTAGTAAAGGGTGACTTCACGGTAAGCTCGGCTTTTGACTTCTTATCGGCTTTCACCTTCTTTAGGGCTTCCAGCAGTTCTTCCATCTTGCATTTATCATCCCCACCATCAAGCGCAACCTCATAGTCATCATCCAGGGGTTGGTCTTTCTTCTTGCTCACTTCATTATCATTGTGCGACCCTGAGCTTTCCTCATCGTCATGAATGGAGATAACCTTTGACGGCCTTTGGTTTTTATCCTTTGACCGAGCTTCAGACACGGGCTTCTCCGGTCGTTGACTGGGAGGAGCCCTATGTTGCGAGCCTTCAGGTCCATCCCCGTTAGGGGCCTTGTTGCCAAGCCTGTGCCGCAAGTCTTGCTCGGTCAGTTTCCTCCCAAGGCGGTCGAACACACTAGCAGCCTGCGAGTGCTCTCTATCATCCATTTCGGGGTTAGCTTCCTTCTCAGGGTTGCCACCCTCTTTCCTGCCGTGTTCTGCACCGAAATCTAGCTTGGTGGGAGTCACCTTGCTAGCCTTTTTCGACCTTGCTGACTTTCTTTTCAAGGAGGCAATCCTCCTACTCATTCTCTTCATTTTTGCCTTCATCTCCTCGCGGGTCAGTTCTCCGCTTGGAAGATCACTTTCATCCTGCGTAGCGCCTTCCGGCGTCTTGGGGTTCTCAGTATTTTCGGGAATTTCTGACATCTCTCCTCTCTAAGATCAGTAACCCCCTCCTTCTAGCGCCAAAAAGTGTTGTGAGAGGAATTGATACAACACCCCCAGAACCGTATAGCACAATTATAGGGATATTTGTTATAACTACGAAAATCACGGCTAGCTCTTAGGGGCTACCGTTAACATAAACTAACGAAACAAATGAGAAACAAGTGTGTTTAAGGGCTGAGCTTGCAAAGAACCAAACAACGAGGCCGGAATTATGGAATTCCGTCCTGCAATTGCCCGGAAATATCTGTCACAAAGGTTACACGTGCCTCTCTTTAGAGTGTAGAACTCGTGAATATGATTCTCCTCCCTTTGCAAGGTGCCTACATACCCTATATTTATAGGGATCAAGCCCATGTAGTTCTCGATTTAGGACTCTGAAGAGATAAGCTCTTATCCCCTCGAGTTTAAGATAAAACAGCCTTCTTTCAGTAGTTATCCAGCGGTATCCCACTCCAAGTAGGTTACTTGAAGCCTTCATCTTGCATAATTATCCGAATATTCTTGAATTATCTTCCCCCGATCATAATTATCTTCATAATGTATGTATTTATCCCTTAATTCGTAGATAAATAATAGCTAACACACTCCCGATATGTCTCCAATTCGCCCTCCTAGAAACAAGGAAGAAGAGTCCTGTTTGGAGTCTGCCTGCCATTCTGCCCAGGCGGCGGAAGCCCTGCCAGCGGCATCCCCTAACTACAGCCCCGTAACTGCAAGCCAGGATGCACTTAGCGGTAACCCCTAGCAGTGGTGACCCCTAAAGCGCCTTCAGGTGCAACCCCATTCTGATGGCAGCCTTCACTATATTTCCAGTGTGAGTCCATACACCTTCTTGTACACCTTCAATGATCCACCCAGCCATGGTGAAGCCCATTATTCTTAACCAAATGATTCCAATAAGCCCAAGTGAAGCCCAAATAATATGATGGGCTGTAAAATAGGCCCAGGGAGATTTTATGGCACAACAAAGTTCATTGGCGCGAATGTTATGGTTGAATGTGTCCTTTGGAAGGAATAAGCAAAGTTGCGCCACTATCAACGACAGATAGGCCGCGCCCCCTGTTTTCTTTTATCTACATAAGGATTGCTGATTACTTATGAGCGCATCATAAAGACGCTCCAGCCTCATGCTTAGCCAGCCTCATATGCTTGGCCAATTTGCTAAATGTCCAAAAACACTGATATTATATGTTTGCAAGGCATATGCACAGCCCGCACCTTGAAATATCGAGGAATAATGCACGGCTTAAGTCGCGCCCCTATGTGTGGACGCGCCCTCAGAAAAATGTGTGCGGCACGATATGAAAATTCCCTTGATATATTCAATATCAAGAAAATTTGGGGAGTACTTGTTATGGCCAATTTTGGTTATAAGTGGAGACAAGGGCGCGCCCTTCTCGGGGCATTCCTGGGGGGCGCGGCCTTATGTTTCGGAGAAAGGTGTAACGTATATGGAGGACTAAGAAGACAAGGCAACAAGGATCAAGGGCGCGCCCTCAAGGGCCGCGCCCACAGTTAGATATTATGTGTGAGGATGAGTGAGTCTCGATGACGACCCTTCCGAGGGATATTGAAGACAACCCTTCCGGGGGATATTGAAGACAACCCTTCCGAGGGATATGAAGACTAGTGCCAGGCTCATCTGGAAGTTATCAGGCTCATCTGGTAGTTCCCAGGTTACGACCGGGCGTGATCTGTAATCCCCAATCCTGCTATCTGCCGGGTTGTCCTCGTGCGGGGGCTTGGGGTGATCACGGTTGTAGAAGGCCCTCAGGGGTGACATGAAGGCCGATCATATGTCTGGGTCCTGTATTCTGGTGAGTTAGCCCTCATTGGGGGACTGAGACGATCGTGTAATTTGGCTCCTCAATGGTCTTACCTCTTAGTGAGAACCTTCACTAGGGGGTAAGGACGCGTCCCTACACCTCAAGGAAGTGGTCACGGCTCTATCCGATGTCTCCTCCATGCTACGAAAAGTAGCGGTTAGTGTCATCTCTCGTAGTGGAGATGATGTCGTATCCGTGATGTACTTGGACTAGGAGTCTAAGGTAGTTGCCTCCAGGCTTACTTCTAACTGGAGTAGAACTCTAAGTGATAAGTCACCGACCCAAGGTTGGTCTTATCCCCAAGAGGCCTAGTCCTGATCAAACTAGGAGTCTTGGTTCAATAGAACTACGTATGGCTTGATCCCCTATAAATATAGGGGTACGTAGGCACATTAGGGGATCATGAGTTGCGAGCACGTGAGATCAACTCAAAACCCTAATCTCAGCCACCTCCTAAAACACACAACCACCGCACTCCGGCGACCAAAACCACCGTCCCAGATCTTGATTCCGGCCATGAACCTCATCTTTGTTGATTACCAAATTCCTCTATCAACAAACATATATATCAAAACTCGTCACTTATTTATTTAAAATACTCTTTTGATTGAATATATATTATTCTGATTGAAGTATATTTCTAATCTAATATTAAAATATAAATAATAAAAAGTAAATATCATAAGTTATTAATCAATCACACGGCTAGCTATATATGTATGTTGTGAGAGGAATTGATACAACACCCCCAGAACCGTATAGCACAATTATAGGGATATTTGTTATAACTACGAAAATCACGGCTAGCTCTTAGGGGCTACCGTTAACATAAACTAACGAAACAAATGAGAAACAAGTGTGTTTAAGGGCTGAGCTTGCAAAGAACCAAACAACGAGGCCGGAATTATGGAATTCCGTCCTGCAATTGCCCGGAAATATCTGTCACAAAGGTTACACGTGCCTCTCTTTAGAGTGTAGAACTCGTGAATATGATTCTCCTCCCTTTGCAAGGTGCCTACATACCCTATATTTATAGGGATCAAGCCCATGTAGTTCTCGATTTAGGACTCTGAAGAGATAAGCTCTTATCCCCTCGAGTTTAAGATAAAACAGCCTTCTTTCAGTAGTTATCCAGCGGTATCCCACTCCAAGTAGGTTACTTGAAGCCTTCATCTTGCATAATTATCCGAATATTCTTGAATTATCTTCCCCCGATCATAATTATCTTCATAATGTATGTATTTATCCCTTAATTCGTAGATAAATAATAGCTAACACACTCCCGATATGTCTCCAATTCGCCCTCCTAGAAACAAGGAAGAAGAGTCCTGTTTGGAGTCTGCCTGCCATTCTGCCCAGGCGGCGGAAGCCCTGCCAGCGGCATCCCCTAACTACAGCCCCGTAACTGCAAGCCAGGATGCACTTAGCGGTAACCCCTAGCAGTGGTAACCCCTAAAGCGCCTTCAGGTGCAACCCCATTCTGATGGCAGCCTTCACTATATTTCCAGTGTGAGTCCATACACCTTCTTGTACACCTTCAATGATCCACCCAGCCATGGTGAAGCCCATTATTCTTAACCAAATGATTCCAATAAGCCCAAGTGAAGCCCAAATAATATGATGGGCTGTAAAATAGGCCCAGGGAGATTTTATGGCACAACAACTACCCCCCGGTTCCTTGAAGTATTAAATACGAGAGGAACCTAAGAACGGTAACCCTCAATCATCCAGCTGCAAGCCCTTGAATTATGTCAGAAATTAGTCGTATATTATTTCTAAGCTTACGTGGGCGTAGCCCGATGTAAGAAACAAGAAATAATTCAGACGTAATTCCCACACATAATTATAAAACCAATTATATTAATTCAATACAACCACCGCAAGCCTTGAATATTTATTCCCAAAGATAATTAAAATTATTTTCCAATTTGTCCGGGCTCGCACAAATCCAATTCCAGCTCTTTTAACTTCCAAAGCTTATCCAAATATTTGAATATAAGGCTTATCCCATAATTAAAATTTGAAATCATTCCAAACCCAACCAAATCGCCTAGATTGGTGGTGCAGCTGTGGAGTCCCAATTAAACTCTACCCCTTCAGCTGTCTAATCCCCTCCTCGGGAAGCTTCACACCATCAAGGCTTCCGCATGCCTATCCAATCGCAGCGCGCCACCTGGCAGGGCTGTCCCCCACTTTTTCCCACTATATATACATCGGCCCGAAGCCTTGCCTTACTTTTTTTTATATCTCCCCAACTCTTCACTCTCCCACTTCTCACACTCGAAGCATCCCAGGCGCAGAGCTATTTCGTTTTTCCGGCGTTCTCTTCGGCTTTTCTTCTACTTCCGACCAAAGGTATGTTTCTTGACCTCCGGCTTTCCTTTTCATTACATTCATCCATGTTTGTGGCTAAATGCTTGTATGATCCATGCCTGTTTGTCTCTTCTCTACTTTTCAATTGCTCACCTCGGTATGCGTGCACACATCCACATTTGTCCATCTGAGGTTACTTCAGTAGATTAAACCGCCAATATGCCCTGCATGCCAGTATAGTTAAATATGTACACTCGTTCTCGGAATGCACACACACCACATGCTTTGATTTGGCCCTGATTATGTTATGTGTATCTCGTGACCTGACTGCCACTCTCGGCGTTGCTGTGACGCCTTGTCGATTCGCAGCCCCAATTACGATTTTAGGCCATAAGCCCTAGGTTCCCAATCAGCCTTCAGAGGAAACCCCTCTTTTGCGATCGAAACCCCTTTGTGTGTCTTTATCTGCCTTGGATGTTTTATTGTGTGATTTGCTGCGTTGTACTTGCTTAGATTGTAGCCTAGGGTAATTATTGGATGTTGACTGTTGTGGTTGAGACTGGGGTTAGGATTAGGCTTCCCGCTCCGGGTCCCTTGTTGGGCTTCCCGAAGAAGATGAACCGCCCTCCGTGGCCTGTGCCACCTCCTGTGAGGGATGTAGTCCTCTTACACCTCAGGGCTCCAACTGAAGCCTTTTCATTCCTTCCTCACGCCCGTAGGGCTCCACCCTTGCAGCCCAGTCTTCCGCAAACCCTTTCTCCTTCTTCCTTTTTGTTTTTCTTTCTCTCGACCGCTCCTCATCTTGCTGTGTCCTTTCGTTAACCCATCCTTTCCTATTGTAGATGTCTCAAGGATCCATGTCCTCACACTCTTCTCAGTCTGCCACCAGCAAGGCTCCCGTTGTTGCAGTTGACACGGGATCCTCTTTTAGCCAGGACCTTCAACCTGCCCGGCCCAGCTTAGGGGTTAGCTCCAGGACCCGCTCCAGGCGCAATTTGGTGGTGAAGGAGCTCAACTGGACAACCTCTGAGTCCAGTAAGGCGGATGGGACCTCGGGCTTCCCGCTGGACCCTGCTGCTGAAGCCCTCGAGGGGAGCCCCGAGGAGGCTGAGCGGGAGGCTGAGGCTTCCGTGGAGGTGATCGAGCCTCCAGCTGTAGTCCTGGCCTGCGAGCATATGGACTCCATCATGACTCCTGTTCGGCTGCAGTCCCTATTGGAGTCCTGCAACCCCGGCTGCACCTTGGGGATCCCGAAGCCAGGAGAGAGGTGTCACCGCTTTGACACCCTCAAGCCAGGCACTGGCTACCCCAAAGCCGTGCTTTCCGCCCAGTTCTTCAGGCTGGGTTTGTCTCTCCCCCTCCATCCTTTCATCCTGGAGGTCTTGGACTTCTATGAGGTCTCCCCCATGCAGCTCACCCCCAACTCCTACCGCATGGCGGTCTGCCTCTACATCCTCTATGACATCCACCATGGGGTGAGGATGTCTGCCTTGGAGTTGGGCTGGTTCTTCCAGCTGAAACTTACCGGCAGGACCCCCGGTTTCTTCTACCTCACTGCCTGGAACACCCATCATAAGAAGGGCATCAAGGGCAACCGCCAGTCGATGTCGGACTGGCAGAAGCTCTTCCTTTACTGCTATGACTGCCCAGTCTACAGGAAGGACTTCAATCTCTCCCCCAGTAAGCCAGCTTTTCCTTAATCCATTGTCCAGTTTTGCCTTTTAGGGTTCCCGTTTAGTTTCCTTACGCTTGTATTTGTTGTAGACATGCCAGTGCAGACTCCTCTGGCGGGAGAGTCCCTTGAGAGGGCCAAGCATGTGTTGGGGCTATCCACCGGGCTAGGTGATGGCTCCAGCCTGCTTACTCCGGAAAATCTGGAGAGGCTCGGTTTTTCCACCACGATGGTGGATGCATCCCCCGTTGACGAGGGGGGTGCAGATGTGGAGGCGACGGGAAACCCAGGTTTCCTCTTAGCTTGCACCTTTGAACTTACTTTCCTGATATTCGCTTTATAAATTTCCTTCCTGCATGATTTGTGATATTTATGCCATCTGCTATGCTTGCACCTCTCCATGTTTCCGTATATGTTTGAATATTATCTAATTGTTTCTCTTTGTTTCTGTCTGCAGATATGGCTTCCAACGTTCCCAAATTCGTCAAGCGCTCCACCAAGTACGAGGACCTGTTCGGGGAGGCCTCTGATCCTCAGGCTCCCCTTCCGGTCAAGCCACTCTCTCAGCTTCCTTCTCCCTCTCTGGAGCAAAAGAAGGCCTCCTCCGGGGGTCGCAAGCGGGACCCCTCCAAGACTGCTGAGGCGGGGTCTTCAGCTGAAGGCCGCACAAGCAAGAAGCCCAGGTTAACCCTGGCCCGCAGCTCTCCCGCTTCCTCCTCTTCTCAAAAAACTCAGCTATTTCAGCGGATGCTCTCCGACCAGGTCCCCGAGGCTACTGTCCG